>NW_027281567.1:0-149414 GCF_046629955.1 Centroberyx affinis | reverse complement strand
ATCAGCAGTGAATCGGCGCGCTCAAGCAGCAGTAAAGCCCCCAAATCTCACTCCACTGACCCTGTGCGGACAATAAACTGCATCTAATTACTGGCACATGCACTCACAGCACTCCCACTCGCTCGCTCCCTGGCACCGGGCGTGGTAAACCCCACAAATAAAAAAAAAAAAAGCGAACCGGAGCGCCGGGCCAACTTTTCGGGAGGGATATATAACGTTTTTTGACAGCTTTTCGCCTTTCGGGAGATGTGTGGCGCGGCGCGGCGCGGCGCTACGGCGGCGCACAAAAGGCGAACAAATTTCCTTCTCCGCGGACACGCCCCCCCCCCCGCCGAGCGCAACATGTTGGCCCGTCCTTAGCTGCCTTTTGGGAAAATATAACGTCCTCAAGCCCTAGCTCCGCCCCCTTTATCGCCATCTGTGTCCCGCTCCCTGTCCAATTGTGCAAAAATGTCAGTGTAGGTTGAATTCCTTTATGGCCTCCTTCCCTCGCGCCGTCAAAAGGATGCGGCGGAGGGGATTGAAGACTGACAGCGAGCCTTTATTAATGATGCCCCCCCCCCACCCCCACCCCCACCCCCACCCCACCCTGCTTTGAATAGGTGGGACGCGACAACAATAGCTGTTGTCGGGACGTCGGAGGCTCAGGGCCCTCGCAGGTGTGGCGGCTCCGGGATGACAGAACACCTGCGACGGCCTTCTTCTCTTCACGCTGCTGGGTTTCGCGGTATCGCTTTTCATACGGCCCGTGATAAAAGATACAGGGACGTGGGACGGGGGGGGGGGGGGGGGGGGGGGGGGGGGGGGGCAGGCGGTGAGCGCGCACACACACCACTGACAGCCCCGCCACGCTCTACTTGTCCACTTCATAATACCAGATTCCATAAGAGGCTCCAGCTGAAGGGCTTGGGGTCCAAAAACGCTGCACATCTACTTTTGCCACCTGACATTCATCTGTAAATATTTCAAACACAATACATACATAACTATTTTGGATCTTCAGATGACTCATAACCTTGATCATAACACATCATTTTCTTGACTTTTCATCATTCACTATCTTTAATATATAGGATTTCCAGTCTGTAAACGTGTTTCCATGTTGTCAAACAAGGCATTGAAGATGTATATCCTTTAAAAAGTACCATAATTTGCTTGAATATTGCAGTATCCATCATTCTGTCAGAGCAGGTGTCAAATTTTAAATAATTGATATCTCATTTTTTGGAGTGAAACTCAATTCATATGGGTGTGAAATACAGTTGAAGAAAACAACAATTTACTTTTTTGTGTAAAATAATCTCAAACTACAAGTGGGAACGATGAATAAACGGCAGTGCGCTATGCGTGGGTGGCACCCTTTGCACTGATAATGAAATAATTGGCCACAGAGGGGTGGGGTGTGTGCGTGTGTGTGTGTGTGTGTGTGTGTGTGTGTGTGTGTGTGTGTGTGTGTGTGTGTGGAGGGGGGGGGGTCTTTTGTGCTGCATGCTAGCTTATCAACGCACAGCCAACACCCCAGCACAATTACACAGTCTATAAAGCGAGCGAGCGACGAGCAAATAATTATCTTGTCTTTGTTTCGCGAAATCTTTTCAGCGGCGTAAATATGTATCAACTGACCTGGAAAACCACACAATGGCAACTTTTGCCTCTTGAGTCGGCCGCAGGAACAATGCTGGCATTCATGGCTGCCCAGGCTTGAGTGGCAGGACTAATGCCTAGTTATCATCAACAACCTGCCGTGTTTGTCCCTCATCACAGCCCATTAAGGCTCGACACACACACACACACGTGCACACACACACACACACACACACACACACACACACACACCACTCTGACGGTCAAGGTTCCCCTCCAGCAGTGTGTGATAAGGAAGCCTATCAGCTACTTCAGATGCATTTCAATCAATACAGAATGGTGAAGACTTTTAAAATGAAATGGCACTGTTTCAAAACTCCCTGGAGAGTTGAATGATTCATAATAATTCAACCCGTTTTGGGAAAACAATCATTACCTGAAGTTCATCGTTCAATACGTCGAAATAAAGAGGATCCAGTCTGTAAAAGTGTTGTCAATTTGTCAAACAAGGACTTAAATTACCTATTATCCCTTAAAAAGTGCCACTGCCTGTTTCTATTTTGTGTTGTCAAGTCTTTTAATAAAGGTAAAGACTCACTTTTTTTCAAATGGACACTTGAAATGAAGGCTTTCATCCCAAAATCTTCATATCACATCTCAGTATATATATCAATCTTCAATCATATATCAGTACCTGAGATTCATTCATTTCCAAAACAAAGATAATTCTACCCTGAAAACATTCTTATTTTGTAGGAAAATGTCTTCAGATGACTCATAACTCTTTTAACCTTTTCAATTTTCCAATGCCTGCAGTAGCTGTTAGTTTTTTTTCAGTAGCAAGGGTGGAAGAACACATAGTAAGTACAAAATCTTAATTAAATGATCTGGGTAAATGGATTAGGTATTACTCACTGTACTTTTCCATAGGATAATACACAGATTATGACACTGGAATAAGGACATTGTAAAGTAAACTGTTACCCAAAATGCAGCAGACAGAATACAACACATACTGAAACACAGAAGTCACACTGCATTATATTACAGTACAGTGACGATAAACAGCCAACAAACATCATGACTCCGGGGGTCGAACACCGGAGTTGCTTGTTTAGCTGAGCGCAGAAGTGGATTGTGGGAATCTCAGCAGACAAAGTCAAATTCCACCAAGCCAGGAGTTTGAATTATCATAATTGGAGACAATGGCGGGGGGGGGGGGGGGAATTTTGGCAGACAGTTCAAAATGTGATATTATGAACCCAGAGTGCACAAACAATGGCCATAATGTATGATTATGCATGACTCTCTCCTCAGCTGTCAGATGAGCACACGGACATGCCAGGGAGAAGTGCAAATCTGGCATCGCTTTCCACTTCTTTGTTGTCAAATTTTTTTTTTGGGGGGGGGGGGGTAAAAATTAAACGGGACAGACGGGTTTTTTCGACTCGCCCTCCCTTCTCAAGCGATCAGTGATCTTTCCACATCACTAGCCATGAAACCGCCGCGTTTGATGCCGGCTCAAAGGTTATGGGGGTATATATATTGGAGAGTAATTGCAAATTTGTCATCAATGTCTGCTTCTTTGTTGTAATTTTCGTTGGGAAAAAAGTGGGTGTTGAGTCAGCGCCCCCCCCCGCCCCCCCATCCTTCCAGTGTCCTTTCTTTCCCCAAAATGTACATCGCCGATCATCTGACTCCAATTTTATCCCTGTCTCTTCACTTCCAGCCACAAAACCAAGCTGCAAAGGTTAGGAAGTAAATAAGTAAATACATGGCAGTGGGATCCAAGCGAGGAAAACACATCTCCATTCTTGTTTTTTTTTTTTTTTAGGGCAGGATCACACAAACACATGTTCAAGCTGGGAGGAAACCAGGGGATTTGAGGAACCATCTGTTAACCAAAGCCTTTGGGAAGCACACTAAGATGGACTTAGGATATTGTTCTCCCCAGGTGGGAATGGCAGGGGCTTCGCGGGGTTTCGCAGGGGGCTTCGGGGGGCTTCGGGGGGGGAGCAGAAAAGGGAGGGAAACTTGTGAAGCCGAAGCTCCCGCCATGATATCGCTCGGGCGTTTAAGGTTAGAGAAAAAGTCAACGGAGAGGAAAAATAGCAGAGCATCTTGAATTTTGCCTTGCGTAATCTCTCTATTTGGCAGAAGCCGAAAAAGGTCAGATGGTTTTTGTTCGCCGCAACAAGACAAAAACTGGGATTATCCAAATTTGTAATCATATCAAACGTCCCAGCGGGGGATCGATGACAGGTCAAGGGAAAGAGAAGAAGAAGACAAAAAATCACCACTTCCTTGAAAAACCGTCCACCGGGTTACGGGGGAGCTCCGGTACTCCCGGAGGCCTGCGAGAGCTTAAGCGGCTCTAATGCTTTTCAAGAACTTTAAGTCACCCCTGCTCCGGTGTGAGATCAGGAAGTGAGAGCAGTTGGCCCGCCGCGACTTTACTCCGCAGAGAGGCTCTCGTCCTAGCTTAAGACAATTTGCGCCGCGCTTCCAGGTTTGTGTGTTTACCACGTGTGACGGGCTTGAAGCTATTAGCTCCGATGTGTCTAACAACAGACTCAGGATCCAGCTGCTCCTGCCTGGGAATTAAAGTCGACCCCGAGCTGGCGGCCCGCGGTCCCACACTCTCAGAGAGGATGCGTCATTTATGCATCACACATAGTTTGGTAACAACATGCTGTGCCAGTATGTGCTGTAATTCTCCCGACTCCCAAACTAGACACACACACGCAGGTTCATTCATGTGTTCACTGCAATAAATATCCATCTTAACAAGCCGTGTAATCCAGTATTGACCCTTAAAAATCTGAGAAAAACTGCCAAATCTTATTAGGTGAGATGATTCCACTTGTTTTCAGTATAAAATCAACTTGTTTCCAGACTTTTCTTGAACCAAGTGTTGTTTTCTTGTGTGATCTGCCTTATTCTGCCTCGTTTCAAGATATTGAAAACGTGACAAACAGGTGAAACCGCACTGGAATCAAGGGGAATTATCTCACCCCATTGGCCCATTGGATTAAGAGATCTACTGATCTTCTGTTCCAAACTGCAATCATTGAATTTATTTTTGTGCCACCAATCATTTAGTAGAGTAGGTGTCAGGCTTTACAAATGACTTCTGAGCAGAAGTAAGAAAAACAGCCTTGATTTTAGCTTGATGATAATGCATTTTTGACATGATCCATGAGGTTTTGAAAGGATTTCACAAGCTAAAGAGACTGAAGAATTTTCTCAAACCTATTTGAAATTGAATTGAGAAAATGTACTTAGTTTATTAGGGTGTAATTTACTTGGTTAATCTCTGTTTTCATCTACAAACCTACATTTTAAGTATTTAACTGATTAACTATTATAGGTGATAGGTGATGATTTACACATTTGGAGTCAGACCTGCAGTCTTCTGGTTACGGGACGGTCTCTCCTGCCACCAGGCCGTCCCGCTGCAGAAACAGGGCTGGGTATTGGTTAAATATCTCCGAAAAAGCGGCTTGTCCGCTATTAGGAGCATTATGGATTAGCTACAGTCCGCAGGCTGCAATAATTACCACAACAAACAAGCGCTCGGTAAGCCGGCTTTTTCTGCTCTCTGGCACACTCGACTTGGACATTTTTCCAGCACCTTTGTCCAACATGTCCTCCTCCTCTTCCTCAGTTTTTCTACCCCTCCTTCAATTCCTCCTATCCTGCCTCCCCTTCCTTCTTTCCTCATCCTTGGCTTCCTTTTTATCCTGCTCCATCTCCTTTGCTCTTCTTCTGCGTCTCCTCACCATCTCATCCTGCTTATTTGCCATTATATCACCTCCTTCCTCCTCCATTTTCACCTCCTCCTCTACTCTTCTTCTGCATCTCCTCACCCTGTTCTTCTTCCTCCTTGGTTTTTCTACTCCTCCTCATCCTCCTTCTCCCCTTCCTCCTCTTCATCCTGCTGCTTTTCCGTTATATCACCTCCTTCCTCCTCCTCTACGCTTGTTCTGCATCCCGTCACCCTCTTCTTCCTCCTCCTTGGTTTTTCTACCCTTCCTTCTGTCTCCCATCCTTCCTCCTTTCCTTTCCTTTTTAACCCTTCCTTCTCTCCACTTCCTTCTCCTCATCCCTGTTCTCCTCTCTTTATCCCACTTATTTTCCTTTACATCACCTCCCTCCTCCTTCCTCCTCCTCTACTCTTCTCATACTCCTATCCACCCTCCTCCTCCCTTTTCTGCCTCCTCCTCCCTTCTCCTCCTTTCTCCCCACCCTCTTCTTCCTCCTCCTCCCTATCCTCCTCTTCGACCTTGTCTCCTCTACATTCTCTCCCTCCTCCTCCTCCTCTTCCTCTCCTTCTCCTTCTCCTCCTCCTCCCTCCAAGGTAATAAGCGATTTAAGTCCAGGAAAAACAGATCTTGGGGGGGAACAGATTGTTGGATGCTTGTTGACCTGTCAAAGCGAACAGAATTGTGGCACAGGATTGAAAATCTAAATCTGCATTAGAGGCTTTTGTTGGGCCTGAGGCGACTTGCTCCGCACGAAGGGGTCTTTATCTCACCGTGGAGAGGAGGGGACGACACACACACACACACACACACACACACACACACACACACACACACACTGAGCACTCCAGCCCACCCCTCCCTACATTTAAAGCCTACACAAAGTCAATGCAATGTCAATGTCGGCAGTAGCAGCTCTTTATTCGGTGCCATTCATGTTGCACTTTCACATGTCGTCCTGAGTGTTTACATCTGAACGGACCTCATTCACAATCTTGTTGAGTTTAACAACCGGCAGAAGTGCTGCAATCGCTAGAGGGAGATTTGAAGGTTTTGGTTCCAAAATTAAATATCAATCAATTGAAAATTGCGGCTTCTACACTGACATGAAGATTGCTGACATGAGAGTAACTCATTTGGGATCATTATTGAAGTTATCAGTATCTTAAGACCACTGGTTTCAAAACATGAACATTCTAGATTAGTAAATAACCTGCATTTTTGATATATTGAGGTAGGGCTGGACAATAATTCAATATTATTGTGTATCGTCTTTCAGTGGGATTATATTGTGATGATATGGTGATTTTGTTATATCGAGACGCACAGTTCTGCTGTCTGAACTGACGAGAACAATCTAATTTTATTGAGAAACTCAGACAAAATGAAGTATGGTAGGAATATTATGTGAAAATTTCAGTTTAGTTTGACATCAAACCAAACATTACCATTCGGTTCAATATGATGAACATTAATTTGATTATTTAACGTGATTTCGCTTATGTGAGCCATATCGTCATATGTATCGATATCGAAAAAAATCCTTATGATCATCGTGATATTGATTTCAACCATATCGCCCAGCCCTATATCGAGGCAATAATTATTTTTCCAAAATGGATGTAGTGTTTGAAATCCTTCATTTCTAGACCATCAAGATCATCTGCAGGTGTCACACCAAACCTGGTGTCATACCAGGTGTCCCAAACCTAATTGAAATATATTTACTTTAAATTTTGTACTTACAGAATTGATGCATGTTTTGGCAACATTTGCCCCCAAAGTTTGACAACCAACAAACCTTTTACATCCTCAAAACACACTTAAAATTAATATTAAATGTTTATTTCAAAGCACAATATATCCATATGAGGAAGATTTTGCAATCTAAAATGAATCAGTATTGATTTCATACACACAAGATGTGAAGCTATCCTCAAAAACATAACTATACTCTAATAAAAGGTCTTAAGATGACTCACCACTTTATTAGTAACTCATAATGAACTTTACTGTCATGCCAGCAGTTATTTTGTCAGAGTGGGTGTCACATGCTGTCAGTGTTGTTATCAACAGCTGAATCCATCAGTGAAAGAAATGTCAGCATAAACAAAACTGTTAGTGGGGCAGCAGTGTTTCAACAGGGGGCGCCGTCCTGAAGCTAGACACCGGGGATTTAAGTGTGCGTGCACTCTTGCTTGCATGCAGACATACATTGTTTGTTTGTTTGTTTATTTGCTTGTGATGTTGTCATATGTGAAAGCATAAGGGTCACTGAATAAGACTTCAGGATAATCCTTTCCACAGTAAAGCCATGGCCCAGATTGTTCTACATTCTATAATCAAATAGATCAGCGTTTCCTAAACTATGGCTCATGACTCAAAATGGGTCATCAGCCTATTTCTGGCTGGTCTTTAAATATGTGTTAATGAGCCATGGGTCCCAAGGAGGGACAAACTTCAGCTGTGTCCCCAGAGAGAAAAAGTTTGAGACCCTGATACGGTTTACCTGCCTTACTTGATTAAATGGGATTTAAAGAAGAAGAAAGAAAGAAAGAAAGAAAGAAATCAGCAATTTTTTGGTTACTGTACAGTTTGAGCTGCCCTTGATACAGCCTTGTCCTGACTAATGGAAAAAGCTTGATGGATAATCTGAACCTCTTAATATTACTTAATAAGATACATAACAGATAGTAGGATACATATAAAGAGATACTCAATAATATTAACTTTTTTATATTGCATTATTAAAGAAAATGGTTGAAGATGCCAATAAAAACAATGATATCAGCAAAGATTACCCAAGAAATCGTTGAATTTTCATGAGTAATACTGTTGGAAGTCTTGGTAAAAAGAGGAGATCTGTGCGTCCTGGATGGTAGAACCTGCAGGACAGGACAGACACAGGACAGGACAGACACAGGATAGGACAGACACAGGACAGGACAAACAGGACAGGACAGACACAGGATAGGACAGACACATGGACAGGACAGGACAGACACAGGACAGGACAGATACATGGACATGACAGGGCAGACACAGGACAGGACAGACACATGACAGGACAGACACAGGACAGGACAGACACATGACAGGACAGACACAGGACAGGACAGACACATGACAGGACAGACACAGGACAGGACAGACACATGACAGGACAGACACATGACAGGACAGACACAGGACAGGACAGACACATGGACAGGACAGACACATGACAGGACAGACACAGGACAGGACAGACACATGGACAGGACAGACAGATGACATCACGTACAGAGCTGCTGCGGCCGGCCGGGCCATGGAGCAAGACAACACACTGAGGATTAATTAAACCGATGCGTCCCAGAGGCGGTCCCGCTGATCAAATCAGCGCAAAGACGCTTCTTATCAGATTAATAGCTACAACATTAAGCCATTAAAATCTTATCACGGAGTAATCATCTATCAAGTCTATCAAGGAATTCATTCTGGGCCCGTCAAGACCAGCTAAGTCCTGATTAGCATTAGCGGTCTCTGCATCAGTCAGGATGAAGGATGAAGGTCTGGCTCAAACCAAGTCAACACAAATACAACAAGACAGGAGCCAAGAATTAAATATTAAAACATTTCAGATGACCTTTATTGTTTTCTGTATGTCCTGATTAGGCAAAGTCACACAAATAGTTAAAGTAAGCATCTGTCTTTTTGTCCTCAGCGCTTATTTCTTTACCCAGCACCAGTTTACCATGAATTATCATTCTAGGAACACAGGAATAACAGTTACATCGATTTTCTGGACTCTGTAGTTTTGATCCTTACACTCCTTACTATTGGTTTCTTGTATTGTTCATCCATTGTTCATTGTATATCTAGGAATTAAAGCTTATCCTACTGTTGCAGTCGTTTTTAGTCATTCTGGAAAAGAGCATCAGCTAAACGGAAAAAATATAGAAATATAATAAAAGTTCTTGGTCATCACTCCATCCTGCATTTCATGGTTTATGGTGTTTATTTTTATGTATCTGTGTTTTTGAAATTGTTATTGTTGAATGTTTCATCTCTTTATTTATGCAAATTTCTGGACAATTCTCACTATTAAAGTTGTAAAACACCATTACCACGAGGAAAGCTTGCATCTCCAAAAAGTCAACTTTTCTACAATTGAGAAAAAACTGGTTGATTTCTCAACATTTTACAACGCATTGTCAACGGTTTCGCTTGATCTTCGTCATGAAACACGGAAACTGCCAGTTACAGCAAAATTGGTAATATGTGGTTTGAGCGGGATGCTAAAGATGGCCGATAAAAGGAACTGAAGGGGTCAATTTGCTTGGAACTATTTCCCTGCCAGGCACAACTGGTATGTTTTCTGTTTTAACCCACAGCGGTTTGCAGAACTGCAGACGTAGCATGACACTGCAGAATTACACTTGTGATGTTCCACTGCTTTACTGACAGCCCTCATAATTATCCCTGCTGTGTGTGTGTGTGTGTGTGTGTGTGTGTGTGTGTGTGTGTGTGTAGCATTGATGCACGATAGCCTCCTCAGCATCAGCCCTACCTGTTGTGACAGACTGGAATATAAGCATTATAGGTGTTTTTTCCATTGTTTCCATTGCTCTGCACCTGTACTGACTCTCCTGTGATCCTGGTCCAGTATCAGCACCCGTTGGGGTTCCATTAAACCTCAGTACTGAGCGTAGTGGGTGGTCCCTGTGAACCCAGTAAACCCTGCCAGTTGAAAGTGGGCCAGTGCCAAATACTGTATGTTTGGGTGCCTCACCAGCATGCTTTGTACCCAATCCTAAATGGAAAATGGTTTCCCAATGTGCGACCTGTCCATCATTCTTCCACTGAAGCTGTTGTCTCAAACGAAGATGCCGCCATACGTTTCTGTTTCTGGTCTTTCTGTTCTGACTGCGGTCTTCAAGAGTCAAATCCTAAAAAAAAAAACCCAAAAAAAAGACACTTCACTCTGTAACTACACATTATGGAACTTTATGGTGTTGTATTTTGCACAAATTAAGTCTGTTCTTTATCAAATAGTAATTAGTAAATGTAAGTAAAAGTCGGATTATTGAGAAAACGATAAAACTATACATCTTCACATTTTAGCTCCAACATTAATATCCCATAATCCTCTTGGTATACAGATGAGTTTTGTCATATATGACAGGAGAATGTACTTCTGGGTTCTTTGTCTGTTTGCATGGGCTGCTGCTAGACAGTGATGTACAGTATGGTGATACATATAGCTAAATCTTTTAAATGTTCTTTTTTTATTATGCATTGTATTGTTTCCTTAAAAAACAATGCACACAAGAGAAGCAGAGTCATTATCACAAAAGTTACAAAAACTGTTAAGTATAGCTAAATCTTTTTAAGAGGGTATGACAACTTATAATAAAGCACATTGTTGTATAAGCAGTGCTTCTATGTATATAAGTAATATTCTGCTAATGGTTCAGTTGGTAATGTTAGCTAGCAAGCCAGGTAGGCTAACATGACTGTATTCTCTATAGAACAGATGAAGGCAGCTGATCAACTGGGGAAATCACATTCTAATAAACTGATCATTAATTAAGTCTATAAGGCATCACCACAAATGCACAGAGGGACTGGACAGACTCTGGACCAGTTACAATTACATTTAAGGCATTTAGCTGACAGCGCTATCCAGAGCTTTCCTCTCCTGCTACAGCTGAGATATCTGTCTACAAAACCATGTTACAGGTCTGAAAGGACAAAAATCACTGATCAACATACTGAAATTACAGTTCAAATTCATAACTATTATGCTACAGAAAATGCAGCACTATTTCCCAGTGAGTTGTGCAACAACATGAGCCTTTAGAAAAAAATTGGTGTATTCATTTATCAAGTTTTCACATTAAGTCATGCAAGTGCATCAATATCACAGTAATCACATAGTTTTTTCTGTATCTGCCATATTGCACCAACCATACAAATTCATTTTTCTAGACTTCATCTTTGCAAATTTATTAGTAAATTAGCAACAGAAAATAGTTGATGATTGTTCATAATATCCTTATTTAAGATTTATCAATACATTTTGCCATGGCACTCAAATTCTGCTTATGGGACTTAACAATGAGAGAGCAGGCCGGGGTTCACAAACTTGTTCAAAGCCGGAGTTTCGGTTCACCAGGAGACATGGCTGCTCCGGGGATTGAACCTGTGACCTTCCAGTTATGGGACGCTCTCTTTAACTGCCGGGCCGCCCTGCCAGTATCTTCAGAAACACCTCCTGATCCATCTGTCTGGAGCAAAAGGCTTCCTGCAGCTCTGAGCTCTCAAAGACCTGAACATGAAGAGGACTCTTAAGTGCAGTTGCACGTCACTAGATGGGGGGGTGGGGTGAGGTGGGGATGGGGGGGGGGATGGGGGGGTAACAGGGCCACAAAACACACCTTACAGTCACTTTTGTGCGGCTTTGATCTTAGATTACTTTCATAGTCCGAAGAGTGCACAACCAAAATATCTCACTGTACATCTCTGCAGTTCCCTTCCGCTCTCTTCTTAACCTACAGTTCAACTGTAGCCGGCTTTGTTCATTGTGAAAACCAACGCGAAACACAATTGAAAACTTGGCAGCGGCACGACCGATACATAGTAACTCAATCTCAACTGGGTGCTTTAAACTCTATCTTAGGCAAGGTGGCTTTTGTAAACCGTCAGACAATGGGGAGCTCTGTTGAAGGCACAGAGGTTGATTTTCACCTTTTAAGTGAGGATACCAGATACCTGCCTTTTCACTGTGTTTAGTTTGAGGACAAACTTTCTTTCTCAAGGCCTTTTTAAACATGATGAGAGGATGTAACGCGACACGGGGTCAGTGTGCGCCGTCCAGTCATAGTTCAAAAATATTCAAATCGCTTGAGGATTTCTCGGGCAATATTATTTCTGCCTCCGAAAGAAAAAAGCGGATTAGGACTTTGTGTACATCACCCCCAAAGCTCACTGCAAACACATCCAACCCCGTAATTTGATCAGTGTAAATACATGCCGTGCTTTCCAGAGGATGGTTTAGATGTGGTGGAGACCCAACTCTCCTAACCACACAGTCTCCCACAGGCCATGGGTTTAAAACCCACCATAGACCAGTTAAACACTGCAAGAAGTCTCTCTCTTAACAAATCATCTCATCTTTTATTCAGTCTTAAGGTCGTATTTTTCAACTGAGCGTATCTGCTGATGCAGTGAGATAATTCAGCTTGTTTCAAGAGTTTTCTCAACACGAGAGAGGCAACATCTTAAAATAAGTAAATAACAGCAACAGGAGTGCATACACTTTTGTGTTTTGGCCTTGCCCTCTTACATTTTATAGTTTCTTTTTAACCATTTATTATTTCTCATGCTGATGCTGCTTTGCACTGTACTGAAGCATCTATTCACTGTCACTGTATTGTGGCACATTATATTTTGTCTCTTCTTTTATGTCTTTCTCTTGTGTGAAGCACTTTTTGACCTGAAAAGTGCTATAATAAATAAAGTTTTACTGACTTCCTTGCAGGACCTCACCCCACTAGCAGATGTTTTAAAAAGTGGACTATTTCATTAGGACTCAATACAAAGAGTTAAAGAATAACTCTTTCCATTTTCAACTTGGACCATTTTCTGATAATTTTCCATCATACCAATCAGTTCTGATCAAAATTGCATCATCTGCTTCACCTTAGAGCTTCTTATGTTTTGCTTTCCCAGGTGTGCAGCTCTCCAATACTGTCTAAATGGACCATTGAATACTCAAAAAATACAAATCAGCCCCAAAACACCCAAAGCAGTCTTTTTCAGCACATCGACTTTCACTCTGTACTGCGATGGTATAATGGAAAATAGGACCCAGGTAAAAAAAAAAAATGTCTGGAGTTCTGCTTTAAATGGCTTTTTAAGATGGATATTTCTTCCAGTGTAACCTCTGTGTGTCCTGCCTGTCTCCTCCAGGGAAGAGAAAATGGAAAACATCATTGATGTGTCCACAAATGTCCTGGGACTCCAGACTACAGCATCTTCAAAGTCCCTGCTCACTGAGACTTTCTCAATCCTGCCCTCTTTCTCCAAATCCTTTAGGATAACATACACAGTATACCGCACATCAGTCAATTGCGATTGTGGATTTTCTAAGACACGACACTCGATAGTAGAGTCAGACAAAAGCGGCTATTCAAAAAACGCGAGGCCCGCGAGCGGATGTTTATTTTCACAGGTTGGCCTGTGGTACTCAAGGAGCCCCTTTGACATTTGAGAGAGGCAGCCGGCATCAAATATTGAGCAGCTCTTTAGCTGTTTGCGCTGCAGCGGTTTGAGCGTCCTGCGAGCTTCCCCCCCCCACCCCCCCGCTGACCTTCGCCTCAGGCTTTGTTCTGCCAGCTTCGCCCGTCTGGACCGACGAGCCGGAGCCCCGAAGCGTCCAAGACGCATCTGGACAGGAGCGAATGTCCGGTCCCACCGCACTGCTAGTCTAGACACAACGCTCTGCAACGCGCTGAGGTCCGAAGGTCCGAGGTCCAGAGAACAGAAAGAAATAGACAAAAAACCATCAGCATCAGCGGCGTCTGGAGAATCTTTTGTTTACGATACCAGTTTTTGAAAATTTTGCTTCAGTACAGTTCAGAAACAATAACTTTTTCTTACATTTACATTTTAGGAGTTTAGCAGACGTTCTCACCTAGAATGAGCTTACATTCCAACATCATCAACATCACAAGCAACCAGGAGGAAAGAGTGGCCAGAGACCATACGATAAGATAAAATAAGATATCACTTTATTAATCCCCTTGGGGAAATTCGGGATATACAATACATGTGATGAAATATTTCTATGGCCTTAGAATAACCTGAGAAATAAGAGAATTAAGAGCTCATGAGAGAGTAAGAAGGCATTTTTAGTAACTTAAGACGAGCAAGTAGAGGGGATGTGATTCAGGCGGAACCTTTTCCTGTTATGAATAAAAGTGTATTTTCTTATGCGAGGGGCTTAAAATGAGTCTGTCAACTCTACCCTGTGAGTTTCAATTGCTTTTCCATTGATTCGTCACTTCTTGTGGGCTGAGAAGTGATCATACCCGACACCAGAATCTCATTTAGACAAAAATCTATGGCGAATGTATGCCGTCTCAATTAGGACTTATGGCAGAAGATATTTCGATAAAAAAAACAGCTTTAACTTCCACCTTACTTCCCATTCTTTTCCTTTCATTTCCTTCTGTTCTCCAGTCTGTCACTTACTTTCTGTTCGCTAGGTTCTCTGTTGCTTACACACACACACTCAAGCACACACACACACACACACACACACACAAACTCTCCCCATCTCTACATATTTGCGATGGGCTTATCCCTCCTCGTTTTATCCCCCCCTTTTTATCTGCCTTCCTGCCCTGTAAAGCACTTTGAGTCGAACCCGTGTGTTAAAAGCCCTTCATAAATAAATGTAACTCAGCTTGACTCGGCTCAGGGAGACGGCATAGGATTGAGAAACGAGGTCGCGACCCCGGCCGACCCCTCGGCGCTCTGGAGAGACGTACCTGCCGAGCCTCCGGTCCGCCGCTCGCGCCACCTGCCACTGGAAGAACATCAATCTGTATTTACATTTAGCTAATTGGCGGCTTGTCTGTCCTCCCACGTCTTTTTCACGAAGGCTCATCCCTTATTTAGAGAGGTGTGTAACCGTAGAGCAGCGGCCACTTAGCTCATTATGGTCGCCCCTTGAGTGGAAGACACAGTAAATGTTGCAAAAAATCTCCATTTTAAGTACTAAAAATCATAATTTTCTTAAACAAGTGAAAAAACCTGCCCAGTGAGGTTTGATCATTTCACTTGTTTCCAATGCAAATCAACTTGTGTGAAGAATTTAGTAGAATCAAGGGTCATTTTCTTGACAGCAGTGCAGTGATCTGCCTTATTCTGACTGGTTTCAACAGACTGACACTCATTTCTAGAAAACTCCTGAAACAAGTGAAGCTGCATTGGAGACAAGTGGAGTTATCTCTCCTCATTGCAGAATGTTTCTCTTGGTTTAAGAAAAATCAGATTTGGAGGCTGAATATGAGACTGAATGACTTGATAAGATGGAGGTTTTTTTTGCAGTGTAAGCAAAGTGCAGTTTGAGGTAATGGTGCACTGAGGTTGAACTGAGGAAGACAGAACTGTGTTGACGGGCTTAAATGTGGAAGTTCAGCTCATTATGATGGACATAAACACACACACACACATGTAGACACACACACACACACACACACACACACACAGGAGGCGTCCCGAGGGCAGTGGTGTCTGTGACAGGTTAGTGGGACTAGCGCCGTGGTGCTAATCAGCTTTATTTGTGCCACTAAAACCAATCTGTGGGGATCAGACGTGCCAGCTGTCTGCGCTACAGGACGATTATTGCGGGGTTTCATATCACGGAGCACGGGGCAGGAGTTATGATTCCGCCGCTGAACCGTCCCTAACCGGCGCCGCGGGGGATCTCTCCGGTCGGTTTTCACGGAATTAACCGCGAACGTGACCGGTGAAAGCCACGGGGCGAGTCGAGTCGAGTCGAGTCGAGTCGAGTCGAGTCGGGTCGAGGCGTCGCATCAGTCGATCATAGAAAACATGGGACTCTCTGGTTCGGAGCCGCTGCCTGGATACTGTAATCTGGTGGCGGATTAAACGATTCATTAGCTGATTAGCGTAAATCGATTAGGAGTGCAAATGAAAACAAAAGGGGAGCCTTCGGAGGAAACTGAACGGGCGGAGAGGAAAAACACAAACAACTTGTGTGTGTGTGTGTGTGGGCTTAACCTAGATTCTGCTTCGTCAAACTTTGATTAAGATCGAAGGGCCTTGAGACCTTCGGCTGGACTGAGGCGGCGAACCACAAGGGGAGAGAGAGAGAATGAGATGTTTAGGAAAGATGCAGAAAGTAAGAAAAATAAGGGAGGAAGGGTTGAGCGGGTGAAGTCTTGAGCGCAACGAATGCCTTTTCGAACCAAAAGAGTCGTGTTTTTTTAGACCGGTTGTTTGCAGCTGTTGCCGCCGCGACCGCAGGCTGCACCCGTCCCGCCTCCAAAACGGCCCGAAAAACAAAAATCAAAAAACCTCCTCGGGCGTCTTTGATGTAGCGAAAAAACCTCCCTCATGTTCGACGGATGTTCAGACATGGCTTCATCCAGCGGGCCGGGGCGACGTAAACACCCCTCTCGCCTCGTCTCTCTCTCTCTCTGAACGTTTGCTAATGACTCCCATACGGGGGGGCGGGGTGGGGGTTGGGGTTGGGGGGGGGGGGGGGTTCAGAGAGAGTTCAAGCCACACGCTCGCCACATGTTTAAAGCGCGACCGCCCTGCGCCCATCATCAAAAAACCCGGCGCTCCCCTCATCAAACGTCCCTCTTTGAGAGAGCAGGGATGGTGCGGGCGGTTTTGGGTCCCCAGAGCGCGGGACCACATGTGCCCCGGGACGGCCTCGGATTGAATTCTCCTCCTCGGCTCTCTGCCCCCTTTGCCGTTTTCCCTCTCGGCTTTTCCTGCCTCCTGTCTCGATAAAGAAGAAGAAATACAGGAACTTTCTCTCCTGACGCTCTCAGCTCTCCTACAGTCTGAGCAGCACAGAGACCCAGCAAGAGCTTGATGGATGGCGGCAGGCGGAAAGTGACCGACCCCCTTATAGGTTTTCATGATGTGCCTGTTCAGTGTCAACCCAAATAAAGCACAATATGATATTTTGGCGCGGTAAAAATGAATAGAAATACAGCATTGGTTCTTTATGTGAATGGCACTTTGTCCTTTATTTAATTATTGTCTTCCTCTACTGATTTTAGAATGGATAAACATCGTCTTAAATGGGAGCGGTACTTTTTTCGTTTTCTTATTAACGGACACTAATAATGTACATTGATAGCCATAATCACCTCTATATACTGTTTTCCTTTCTTTTCTTGTCTTTTCTTTTCTTTTCTTTTCTTTTCTTGTAATATGTGTATATGCCAAGATATATGTTCTGTTATATTATGCTCTATGTGCATTGGTACTACATTGGTACTGAGATGTATTTTGTGTTATGTTTTTGTTGTTGTTGTTGTCTTCTTTTTGTAGCTCTTTTTGCAGCTCATGAAAATTTCCAATCACAAAAAAAGCATTGGAAACATTTTGTGCCGATATCAGAAAGATATTTAGGTTCCAATTTCACTAACCGATGCAGGTAGCAGCTATGGACGACTACTGACATCTTGTTATATTTAGACATTTTTTCATAATTGGTGGAGGCCGTTATATTAACATCTATTCAGTGTGAACATGGTTGCTTGGAAAAATACAGAACCTTTTCTCCTTTGTCACCTCTACCACTGTCTCAGTATTCCTGCTGGACAACCCATTAGCCTTAAAAAACAATTCCTCTTATGCCATAATTCATAGCCATACCTGATGTGGCCTGAGAAACCTGTGATCCCACTGAAACAAGCCTCTCTCATCGTTCGCTCAAAGCTGCCGTCAATTTCCTGTGAGCAGCAGCAAGCCGGAGTGCAGAGAGAGACGAGGAGAGGAGAGAGAGAGAGAGAGAGAGAGAGAGGGAGAGAGAGGAGGTGATCTACAGGATCAAGGAGATCCAATTTGTCTGGAGGAGAGAGCGGCACCCCACAAACCCTGCGTGGCTGTGTAGGCGACACAGCTGGAGACCGTTAGCGTCCCCCGGCCTCTAAACAGAGCTGCGGTTCCCCGACACAAAAGGCGACACTTGAAAGCATCGTCTGCACTATCTTGTTTACTGTCACTCTCGACGTGCAGAGTGAGATGTGCCGGCCTTCAAAGGAGAGGAACAGCAATGGAAATACATCAGCAATTGAGGTGGAGATGACATTTTTGCACATGTGAATAGGACTTGAATTCTGTTATATCTCTGATGCACAAGTAGGGGTGAGAACAGATCACAGAATCACTGATTTGGGGGGTTTTATCATGGAGGAAGACACACAACCCAAGGTACTACCAAAGTTCAGCAGCACTCTAACTGATGTCTTTTCTCTTAAACACATCTCATCCACACTGAGGTCAGAGGTCAGAGGTCAGAGGTCAGAGGTCTAGGGTTGCAAAATTCCGGGAATTTTCAAAGTTGGAAACTTTCCATGGGAATTAACGGGAATTTATGGGAATTAACGGGAATTTATGGGAATAAACGGGAATAAACCAGGAATTTACTAAATTGAAGGTATGCTCTTAATAGGGAACTTAAATATAGTTGGGGAAAATATATTTTAGCATAATCCTGACTAAAACAACCAGATATCATGCAAGTACAGTTGAATATCTATGCTATTCCTCAATCACATGCACACATAGCACACTGCTTACTGCAGGGCTATTGAGACCACGCCCCCTACATGCACTGTGCATTCCTGTGCATTTTTATTAATTTTTGAATGGGTTGGGTCGGGGGGATGAGTAATATTTAACTCAACATTCATGTTTTTGTTCTTCAATGAAAGAATTGATTGTTCAATAAAATATTTAACACTTGATAAAGTTCTACTTACAAATAAATCTGTTTTAATTGTATTATTTTGGATGGATGTCTGGATGGATGCTTATAACAAAACAAAATATTTACGCTTGGATATGATACCTTTCCATTAAATTACCCTCAATTCCCAGTTAATTCCCAGTTAATTCCCAGTTAATTCCCATAAATTCCCATAAATTCCCATAAATTCCCATAATTCCCATGGAAAGTTTCCAATTTGGAATATTTCCAAAATTCCCCAGCTTAACTTCCCATGGAAATTTACCGGAAACTTTCCGGAAATTTACCGGAAATTTTCCACCCCTTTGCAACCCTACAGAGGTCAGGGTCTGCAACAGAGCAGCAGCCCCTGGAGCTGGTAGGGATTCGGTGTCTCGCTCAAGGACACTCCAGCAGCCGGATTTGATCGGGGATCAGGGGTTTGAACCCGAGTTCTCCTCCTCTGCCACCCTGCTGCCCCACAAGATTCATCCGTCAATATTCATTCCACTTAATTCACCAGCATCTTCACTTTATTTGCCTTTTTCTTGTATTTTTAAGACGTAAACCAGAGCTGATCGTCAAATCCGAGAACGGAAAATCGATACTTGTGTCCTTGTGCGGAACGATCTTCCCAAGTCGTCTTAAAGAGGACGGACTTCTCGAGAACGTGAGAAAACAGAGAAACGTGTGCTAGACGTCACGCAATTAATTGAGTCACACGGGTATGCATTGTCCCAGCTGTTTCAACCACCTCTGTACACTTGATTAGTACAGTAGATAATAATAGATAATGATAATGTGACAAGAAATTAGTGATAAAGATATTTTTTTTGTTTTTTGTTCATTTTCAGAAAAGTTTGATGCTATTTGATGGGATTTTTGCTAGATAACACCCCCCCTACATGCTCTCTCTCTCTCTCTCTCTCTCTCACACACACACACACACACACACACACATTAATGTAAGTACACAGCAGCAGCAGCAGGGCGCTCTGTGTGTTAATTGACTGGACTGAGGGGAATTAGGCCCGGTCTGCAGCCAAGCCACCGGAAGAGCAACTCCAGGCCAATCCACATCGCTCTGCATTACCACACAACTGTGACACATTTCCTGATGAACGGGAACAATCAGCTGTTGGGAAATACTTAGTGGAAAGACGCATTTCTACTGTATTTGCATGTCCATACACGCAGTAACATTTTCTGTATATATTAAGTCACATAGTTTTGATCACGCAAGACGAGGAAACCGGTAAGTTCCTCCCAGATGGCGTCAAGCTGTTACTAATACTCCAAAATGACATCCAGCATTCGTGACACCCACTCTTACGACATGATTGATATCACAAGATTACAATAATTTATGGTGCTTTAAAAGAAAAACAGGATGATTAACTCCTTGTCTGACAAGATGACAACAATTTTAAAGACTGCTTCCTCTATAATTTGGAGATACTGAATGATGAATTACTTGCAATGATTTTTTTTTTTCCCCCCAAAAAAATGCGGCGAATTCCAAAATGAGGCTTCCACCGTTTCAAAAATGTGACACCAGCTATTACAAAGTGATTGATAACACAAGATTACGACAATTTATGGTGCTTTAAAAGGAAAACAGGATAATTACATCCTTGCTTGACAAAATGACAACGCTTTTAATGAAATGAAATTAAGTCTGAATTGTTGAATTCTGTGAGCCTTGACACTGATTGAGCTTTAAGACTTCAACCAAACTGTAATTAAGGGAGGATGCACTCCGCAAGGCTTCTTCAGCCAATTAACGGTTGCCGTCCAAGGCAAAATATTCAAGTTTAGGGCGCTCTGATCTTGTGGAAATGGGGGATTTTGCCAAAATTTTGTCAGTATTTTCTCATGACATTTATATTTCATGTCACTTTTTTTCAAATAGCAGATAACTCATTTTGGAATGAAATCCATAACAGAGATTTTCCTTTCCTCCCTCCTCTCTCTCCTTCCTTCCTTCCTTTCCTCTCTTTCCCCCTTCTTCCTTCCCTCTTCCCCCTTCTGTCCTCTTCCTCTCTCCCCCTTCTCTCTCTTCCTCTCCTCTCCCTCCTTCCCTCCTCTGCCTTCCTATATCTTCTTTCTCTCTCCCTCCTTCCCTCTCCTCCTCTCCCCTTGTAACCCCTTTTCTTCCCCTCTTTCTCGCTTCCTTCCCTTTCTCTCCTCATGCCTCCCTCTCTTTCCACCCTCTCTCCTGTTTGCTCCCTCCCTCCCTCGCTTCCTTCCCTTGCTCTCCTCATCTTTCCTTCTTCGTCTACCTCTCCCCCGTCCCTCTCCCCTCCCTCTCCTCTTCCCTCTCTCCTTCCCACCTTCCCTCCCCTCTCTCTACTTCTTTTCCTCCTTTCTCCCTCATTCTCTCCACCTTCTCTCTTTCTCCTTCTCCTACTCCTTCCTTCTCCCCCCTCCCCTCCCCTCCCTTCCCTCCTCACCAGATGGACACAGAGTGGGCAGTCCCCCCCACCCCACCCCAGGGTGAGGGGAGGCGAGCTCCTCTCTATCTGCATTGTCTCACTGGACTCTTTAGAGAGATAAGCCTCGCGGATTTCTACGCACGCCAACCTCGTGAACTTGACCCCTGGACGAATTCATCACAGGAAAAGCCTGGTCCACCCCCCCCACCCCCCTTCTATATACACACACACACATACACACACACACACACCACCCAAACTCCCCCTCCCCCTTCTGTTTCTTTCAATTACTTTGTTGGTGTTCTTGTTTATAAGAAACCATACTGCCAAAGTAGTATAAAAAAAGTAAATTAGGTAATATTTCACTTTAAATGTATTGCGATGCATTACAAGCCATTTAGAAGCACTTTCCTTACAATATAATACATTAGACATGGGAAAATTACATTTAATCTACCATGTCATGAACCACCATACAGTATTCAACCCCCTACATTTTTTTGCATGTCTTATTATATCATGCTCATGTTTATAATAATCATAATCCACCAATATATCTAATGCTTTATGAGCACCACTTCAAATATAGTGTTCCTGTAAATTCTCTAAAATCAACAAAAACCAACAGTTTATACATTCAAATCATATTGAGACGACAAATTGTTTGGCTGGAAAACATGCAATATATAATTAATGCAATACATTATCAACAATATAATATAATAACAGAGTTACACAACTGAGAACACAAATCGAATAGGAATAATTCAAAAGCCAGTATGGGCGTATCATGCTGTTTTCTGTTTTTTGTTTTGTTCTTGTCTCTAGTTCTGGTGAAACTTTCCTTATCATCAGAAAATAACATTGTGTCATAAAATCGCCCCATAAAGTATTTAACGCCCCAAATTTCTTGCACATGTTTTTTATAATGTCATGCTCTGATTCTAATAATTATCCTGCACTTACAATGTGCATA
Source organism: Centroberyx affinis (assembly GCF_046629955.1). Classification (NCBI taxonomy): domain Eukaryota; kingdom Metazoa; phylum Chordata; class Actinopteri; order Beryciformes; family Berycidae; genus Centroberyx; species Centroberyx affinis. The sequence continues at coordinate 127,169 of NW_027281567.1, read as the reverse complement.
TACAGTACAGTAATGCCTTATAATGATGCCGTCTGAGCTCCACGTTAAGTGTTCCTATAAATTTTTAAAAACCAAAAAAACAGCAACAGTTTAAACCTAAATCACACTGAGATGACACATTATTTGTCTTGAAAACATGTTTTGCACTAGCAGTATGTTATGATCAATATCAACAGTTACATAACAGTTACCAAAACTGAGAAAGCCAATATGGGTGTTTTTACATTTTTTTTTCCTGGTCTCTACTCCTGGTCAAGGCCGTGCAACATGTGAACAAAATTAGATCCACACACACACACCCAGCCCCACCCCCACTCACACACACACGCAACACACACACCTCCCAAATGCCCCCCTCTCGATTTATCTAATGAACACCATATGTTGGGTCCGGGTTAAGAAACTGTGAAGGCCAAGGTGAGGAAGAGGAGGAGGGAGGAGGGAGGAGGGGGGGTGGGGGGTTATCGACGAGGCGTTTCATTACTGCTCCTGTCCTGTGAACGCTTCCAGTAGCCCCGACCACGAAGAGAGGGAAGGGAGGGAAGGGAGGGAAGAAAAAAGGAAAGAGAGGGAAGGGAGGATGAGGGAGAGAAAGGTAAGCAACTCCCCCATTTGTCGAGGAAAGGAGAGAGTGAAGGGAAGAGGTAGGAAGGAAGGAAGGAGAGGGAGCAAAGAGAAAGAGGGAAGGAGGGCGCAAAGAGAAGGGAGAGAGAAGGGAAGGAGGAAGGAAAGGTGGGTGAGAGAGGGAGGAGGAAAAGGGAGGGGGGGTAGAGAGAGAGGGAAAGATGGAGCAAAGGAGAGAGAGAGGGGAGAAAGAGAAAAGAAGGGAAGGATGGAAGAAAGGGAGTGTGATGAGGAAGAGAGATGAGAGAAGATAAGAAGAGAGAGAGAAAAGAAGGGAAAGAAGGGGAGACGGAAGGAGGAAAAGTGACTGAGAAAAGGAGGGGATGGGAAAGACAGAGAGAGAGGGAAGTAAGGAAAGGAGGGGAGAAAGAGAGGGAGAGAGAGGAAAGAAGAGAGAGAGAGGAAAGGTAAGGGAAAGAGGAGAAGGAGGGAGAGAGCGAAGGTGGGTGGCGGGATGGGAGGCAAGAGAGGGAGGGAAAAAGGGGAGGAAGAGAGGGAGAATTAGAAAGAGAGAGAGAGAGAGAGAGAGAGAGAGGGGCAGAAAGCCCCTTGTGGTTGATGAGAGTAAGGCATCAGGACAGAAACAGCACTGATCCCATCTGAAAGTAACTAGTAATTTCTGGTAATAACAAGTAACTACTTTGTAATTATAATGTGTAATGTCTCAGTTAAATGCCTTTCTGGTGATAATAAGAAACCAAGTAACAGACTTACACATTATAATTCTATAATTATAGTTACTCGTTATTACCAGAAATTACCAGTTACTTACTGATAATTTCTCTGTAATTACACAGTTATTACCCTGTAATTTCTGCACCGTAATGTAAACTTCTACCACAATGCAAATGCAGAGATGTCTTCTTGCCAGGGGAAAAAAAATACACAAACATCTTCGGTGTCACAGTGACATCTTTGCATATGCATGGTTTTGTGTGCGGACCGCTCTCTTTTTACCTGCTGTGATAAAAACAAACAATATATTTATACCTTTTTTTTTAAGCTAGCGCCTTACCTAGACAAGGCAATGGTGAACTTGTTGTCTCCCGCCAATGATGTAGTTTCCCTCTGGGTCAATCCATAACAAATATATCACCAGTGTCATTTTGAGAATGGTGTAATGGTGAGATGCATCATTCCCCCAAAGTTTTGTCAAAATCTGATCAGTGGCCACTGTACATGACAAACACAGACTTACCTATTATAACTTCCTCCACCAGCTTCATTTAACACCTCAAAGAATTCATAAAAATAAACCAGAAATATCAGAAATGTGTTACAGATGCGGTGTAAAGGGAGGTTCATGTGTGAAGGTGATAACATTTTGGCACAATATTTGTGATATATTGACTGAGATTATAGGAACTCCCTTCCCATTAGACCCAGCACTTTGCCTCTAGGGAACTTCACTGATATAAATCAGTCAAATCATCATAACTTCAAAATTAAGGTTTTGCAGAAAGCTCTTGGTGTTGCCAGAAAATGTTTGGCAGTGACATGGAAGTCTGAGATGTTTTTTGGAAATTAACAGATGCATTTCCTTGAAACAGATGACATAATTATGTCTGAGAAATCAACAGAAATGTTTCATTAAGATTTGGCAATCTTACTTAGACAAAATACCACTACTTATTTCAGAGGAAATGTAGACCAATAGCCAGTAGCCTCTTTTACTGTATTTATTATTGTTTTATGTTATTTATTCATTTATTTGTATAGTTATTTTATATGTGTATGTATGCATATTGGTATACGTATGTATATATATATATATACCGTATTTCCTCTAATAGTGGCCGGTAGTCAATTAAAAGCCGGGTCTCCGATAATGGCCGGGGCCGTGGTCGACACGAACAAATAAAGCCCGGGGAAAAAAACAAAGGAAACAAGCTTGAATTCGCCATAGCTGCGACCACGTACTGTGCGGCTATAGGCCGCCAAATGGTGGGGAAATTTTTGTGGACCAACCAACCGACCGACCGACCAACAGAGCGAGCTGTAGAGCTGCTGGTCGCAGCTAAAAACAACGGTAAACTCCTGGCGGAAGTCTCTGGAGCATGCCGCCATCGATTACCGTAATTATCATAATGCATTGCAGTAACAAAAAAACGGCTACCTAACAAACCCCAACAGAAGCTCTGAAAACAAGGAGGCTTCATACTAAAATATGAGCAAATATACTTATCAAACAGAGGGAATTAGAAATAAAGGCCTGTCTCTAATATAAGCCTGCTTCCAATAAAGGCCTGGTCCCCTTTGCAGTTGAGGTAAATAAAAATATTACTAAAAAAATCTGATCAGTGGTGTTCGAGACATTGCGTGTGACGGACATAAAAGCAAACAAACGAATGAATGAATGAATGAATGAATGAACGGATGAAAGAACAGACAACAGACTGAGACCAATCCACCCCCCCCCCTCCTCACCTAGAAACTCCTTTCCTAGGAATAACCCTAGCCTCTTACTCACCTCTTTACCCTAAAAAACAGTAAAGTGTGTTAACTCTTCTGCCATGTTGCACTGGATCTGACACCTGTACTCCTTACTATTAAATTAAATTTCACTATTATTTCATTCACTACACATTAATATGATGATGAAGGAACTTTATCTCTTTACTACTTACTTACTTTACTTTTACTCTTTACTTAGTATTGCCAGTTTTGTTACTCTGGACTAAATCAATTCTAACAACAAAGACTGGAGTCCCTGTGATATATTCTTATGAAATGGGGAATTCGGCCCCATTTTGAGTATCTATTTTGAGTATAAAAATTTGGGGAACTCGTACATTGTCCATACTCTGCCAGATAACCTACTTCTTTCGTCTCTACATGCTGAGGTACAGTTTCCCACCCCGGTCCACAGGAGAGCTGGATCACACGGCTCAGCAATAGGATTTACTGCACGTCTCAACAAACTGTAACATTTCCAGGGGATTTAGGGTCCTAATCAGTGTTTACTCTGTGCAGAAGTGGAGCAGGTCCAGGGTAATAAAGCACCGATGTTTCGGGTCCGAGCGGCACAGTCAGAGTCTAGACTTTCTCAAAGCCTAATGGGATTCCTTCAGATTTACCTCTCCTTAAGCCCGCGGGGCAGCAGAGTATGGGGGAGCTGAACGGGAACCATGGCCTGGAATGACACCGCTGCCCACCGAGAGCCAACCAGACATGTAGTCGTGAAGAAAAAAGGTGTAAACTATCTCCAGTCAGTGATCATTATAAGGCAAACAACCACCGATATAAACAGAAATACAATTATATTCTCACTGCAAAAACCGACAAACTGATCCAGACTTATCAAGCTTATTTTAGGATTTCTTTAGTGAAATCATCTCACTGCACTGACAGATAATTTTACCGGTTTCAACAAATTTGACTTTTTTTTCCTGGAGAATGTAACTTGTTTCAGGACATTTACTTGGTATAAGTGAAATTGTCTTGGAGAAAGTTTCTTGTTTCCATATTTTCTTCATTTTTTTATGATAATTTCTTGAAAGAAGAAGTCATATTGGCATGAATCAAGTGAAATGTATTGAAATCAGCAAGATTATCTGCCAGTGCAGGAGATAATTTGACCAAAAATATCATGAAATAAGCTTGATAGGTCTTGAAACAAGATAAAATTTGACTTGTCATTTTTTTGCAGCATTCCTTTATGGTTATTTTTCCATAAAAGACTCTCTTATCTTCTTATATCCTACATCAGTTTGATATTACATTTAATTTTACATCAACATGACGAGGCGAGGAAGTGGGTTTACACGGTTCCACCCACCACTCCATCCCCATGGACAAATATACTGCTTGTGTACGTGTATTATTGTGTGGAATCGGAGCAACTTCCCTAAAAAGCGCATTACAAAGCCAGGAGGAAGTGCGTCAAAAGCCTCGTCTGGCCTCACCGCTGATTCACCAAACAGCCACACACGCCAGAAAAAAGGAAGGACAGACTTTTCTCACACTGAAACCCTTCAAAGGCACTTCTAGGAATACACAAAAAAAAAAAAAACGATGTGTCAAAACTGGAAAGACCAGACACCTTCCGATCCTCTCTCCTGCGTCCTCACTCCATTTCTCAAGAACGTTTTGGCATAATCCCGATGTCATACTTCTTCCTAATAACGTGAAGCGGCCACACTACACAGAGACTTTGCCGTCTAATTGCGCGGAGCCTAATACCCTGTCGGTAACGCCGTTAAAAAAAATGATCCATGGGGTGAGTCTTGGTAAAAGCCTGTCCACCCCGCCGCTGTCTGCTGTCTTCGCACAGCGCCAAAGCCCGGTGAAGTGGAGGCTGAGGCCCGGGGCGTGCGGCTCGCAATAGTCCTGTCCGGTTTAAGAGGTGCCGGGTGACAGGCTGTAACAAGAGGAATGCCTGCTGCAGCTGCCTGGCAGTCAAGAGGGAACCAGTCCCCCCCCCCCCCCGTCCCACCAACAGCCCCCCATTTAATCCCTACACTTCTGGACTCTAGAACTTCCCCAGACCCCCAAAGTCACGCTGAACTCCTTGTACCTTCGACCTCGAATGTCGCTCGTACCTTGCACCGCCCACCCTTGTGTCACTTCTTAGCCAGTAAACCTCTGTATGAATGTTGATTTGATTGAGTGAGATGTCGCACATAACACAAGCGGCTTCAGCTGCACTCTTTCAAAGCTGCAATGACATGAAAAATGACGTTTTTCACCTTGTTAGAAAAATTCTGTTACGGAGAATTCGCGTTAAACCCAAAATCCTATTACTGTTACTTCCCAGAAAACAGCGTGTTTTTAGTAGTTACATCATGAGGCATGAGTAAGCGTACATAAAAATTCCAACCACTAATACCAATCACGGATTTGAACATGTCATGGAAAACCTGCAACTTCACAGCTTTCGCAACTTTGACATGAAAACATGGTGTGGTGCATTTTTGTGGTGGCTGAAAACCCTGTTCCTTTTTCCTAAAACAACATGGTAGCCCGTTGGCTGGAATTTATTTATGTGGAAGAATCCGAAATTTGTGGAAAAAGCATGCATGTGCAAAGCATTTTTGGATTTTTTTTTAACACAATATCCTGCTCCAACATCCTATTTCAACTGGAAATATGTCAAATCACAGAAGTAAGACCACCACTGAAATGCCGTTTCCTTGTGACTTTCAAGATCTTTTGCTGCCCCTTGACTCCATGCAAATCCCAAACCTTCCAGCAAGAATTAATCCTTATAAGACTCGAGCCAACTTGCTTGCTGATCATATACACTCATTCTTGGGACGTATTTCTTGCATCTCTTGCCAGGACATCGTGGCTTAAACCCTTGCAATCTTTACTCCTAGTTGCTTGTCATGTTGGCAATCTAGGAATATAAGCTTACTCTACTGTTGCACTCACTCTAAGCTGTTTTGAATACCACCATCAGCTAAATGCCTACAAAGCAAAATAAAAATGTCAAGCTCATCCAAAACCCTAAAACCCTTCAGCTCCCGGGCATCCACATGGCCTGCTAACACCCACTCTGTTTACAGTCTTCGGTTTACAACATCCGAGGCCAAAAAATACTCGACATTCTTATCTCGGCCATTCATATCCTGGGCTGCAGGGAGGGAGAGGGAGCTGAGTGCATCTGCATGTCCACGCCACCTCATCATTTCTGCCTGGGCCCAAACACATGTTTCCCTTTTAAAGTCACATCGGAGCGGAACATTTGTACGTTTAGCATCAACATTTTGACAGGCCGCTCTGTGAATCCTTGCCGACCCTCCTGGGAGGCGCGGTGGAAGCGCGGCCGGGCCAATTCCTGCGCGATGAGGAGAGGTCGGGAGGGGTCGCGGGTAAAATAAGCAGACGGAGAGGTCTCTTTTCCCGTAAAAATGATCATAAAGAGTGAATAAGAACACATAAAAATCCAATCTAAACAGTGGGGATGTGGGAGGCGGATCCAGTGTCAGGGGGAAAGATTCAGAGACTAGCGGAGATAGAATCTGAGGAATCTCATCGGCTCTTAAATACATCAGCAGCAACATACATCTAATAGATAGACCTGGACACCGTCAGCCCACCATACAACATCAAACACACACACACACACACACACACACACACACACACCCTAGATGCTATCATTCACCGTCTAATGCATGCAAACGCACACAGACACACACAGACTCATACATACACACCCTGGATGCCAGCTTCCACCATCTAATGCATATGTGCCACATACACACACACACACACACACTAATGTGCTCACATACATAAACCTTATGAACAAGAACATGCACACACACACCCTGGATGCTATTACCCACCGTCTAATGCACACACACGTACACACACAAATACTAGATGCTCTTATCTAATGTGCACACACACACATAAATCCACAAACACATGCATGCATACACACACACGAGGCTGCTATCACCAGCCATCTAATGCATGCACACACACACACACACACACACACACCTTGGCTGCCCTTATCTAACATCCACACACAGAGACACACCGCAGATCCTATCACCCACCATCTAATGCACACACACACACATATACACACACACCCTGGATGCTGTTATCTGATGTTCACACACACATACACACACACATACACACACACACACACACACACACACATACACATACACACCTTCAGGGAGGCTGAGGGGTCAAGCAGAGTTGGAGCGGGCTGGAAAAGGTGCAGAGATCAGGCTGATAACCCCGCCTCCGCCCTGAGCTGCCGTTCCAGCCAGATCTCCCTGTGATACGGCCCGCCGCCCAGGTCACCGCTATCAGGTTACCCCCCCCCCTTCCCCCCTCCACCCGTCCCGTAGCCTTGGACGTGGACTTGAGTGCCGTCCAGACGCCGGCACAAAGGGACGGAGTAGGAGTAGGAGGGAGAAGAGCTGGGGGTTTGAAATATGAGACCGCACTGATGTTTTGATCATCGATTTTAAAGCAATATTCCACTTAGTTTTAACATGGGGGTTAAATGAAAACCAGAATATAAACTACTCACCGAGATCAGATGCAGCTGGACCAGTTTGTAGCGTTCAGATAATTACTTCCCATTCATTTGAATGAGGCCATAAAAATAGACTTAAAATATTGAACACGTTGGTGAACACATCCTGCTGTTAAGACAACAAAACATCCTGGGTCCATCGTCAATTTGCATTTCTTATCTAATGTGTGCTAAAATTAGTATTTAAAAATAAAAGTAGATCCAGTCTCCTTATCTCTCCGCTATGTTCTCTTCTATCAAAATTATGTTCTAAAGCAGTGATTCTCAACCTTTTTCATATCAAGGACCCCTAATTTAGTCCACATTAGGGCCATGGACCCCCACTTGATGAGATTTGGGTCTCTTGAACCCAAATCTGAGATTGTATTTATTGTTAGATATGATTTTGCCCAGAATTCCATGACTATATGCATTGGTGGAGAGATAACAGTAAAACTATGATAAAAATTAATTCTTCTACATTCTCTAATTGTGTTAACTTCTTGTAAATGAAATAATGCTGAAGTTTAACAACTCAGAAATTTGCTGGGGGCCCTCTGGAACCCCCTGAAGGACCCCTGAAGGACCTCTGGTGGTCCCCGGACCCCACGTTGAGAACCACTGTTCTAAAGCATTGGACCAACAGTCAGCTGAAAATCACAACAGCAGGATCTGCTGCTGAATCTGTTCTCCAGCGTGTTAAATGTCACTTTTCTGTTTTCGTGGCTCATTCAAATGAATGGGAAGTAAAAATCTTAATGCTACAAACTAGTCCAGCTGCATCTGATCTTGGTGAGTAGATAATATTCTTTTTCCATGGCGGTCAAGTGCCAAATAATCTCTAACCTCTAGGCTGCAGGTTGACACCCAGAGATGTTTTCCTCGGCACTCAGCGTTTATCTCAAGCGTCTTAAGCTTCTTATTCGCCGGAAAACTGTCAACACAGCAACGTTTAGAAAAGCCATTTGGCTGCTTTTGATCCTGGTCAGCCTGTAAGCCACCAAATTACTAGAAATTTCAGACTAAAACCTTTCAGCTTTTTGATTTTCAGTTATATTCTAGGGATTTAACTGTAACTGATGTAGTAATTTGCAGAGACACACTGAGAGAGCAGGTAGGGGTTCAGTGTTTAGCTCCAGGACACATCAGCAGGACACATGGCTTTTGTTTTCTGTAACCACAAGGCTGCTCTGACCTGCCACCACTGCTTGCTATTGGACAGCTGAAACAATGGGACATGTATACAGATTCACTGGATGCATTTACTCAGCAGCGAAGCCTGTTTACAGTGAACAGCTGTGAACAAGATAACCAAAAAAAATAGTTTCTAATCGTTTACACACTGCAAAAAAATGACAAGCTTGGCAAGGAATTATGTCTTATATCCAGACTTGTCAGTGAATTCATGTTACTGCATAATCTTACTGTTTTCAGGACATTTACTTCTGAATGAAGTCATACTGGAATGTATCAAGTGCAACTTATTGAAACCAGCAAGATTATCAGCCAGTGCAGTGAGATAATTTGACTCAAAATATCACAAAGTAAGCTTGATAGGTCTGGAAACAACATAAAATCATGTGACAATTTGTCATTTTTTGCTGTAGATCCTTAAAAAAGACTTATCAAGCTTATTTTAGGATTTCTTTAGTGAAATCATCTCACTGCACTGACAGATAATTTTACCGGTTTCGACAAATTAGACTTTTTTTTCCCAGGAGAATGTAACTTGTTTCAGGACATTTACTCGGTATAAGTGAAATTGTCTTGGAGAAAGTTTCTTGTTTCCAGATTGTCTTCATTGTTTTATGATGATTTCTTGAAAGAAGAAGTCATATTGGCATGAATTAAGTGAAATTTACTGAAATCAGAAGATTATCTGCCAGCACAGTGAGATAATTTGACTCAAAATATCACAAAGTAAGCTTGATAGGTCTAGAAAAAACATAAAATTACATGACAATCTGCCATTTTTTGCTGTAGATCCTTAAAAAAGTGTCAATACATTGTTATCATATCATATACTGCACATTATATAATGCTATATGTTGTTATGGCACACATAAGGTGTGGAGGAGACGGCTTTTATCCCTGACCCTTTCATATCATATGTCACAAAGCCCAGTCTAAGCCGGCCGAGCGATAAGGTCAAACGGCGGCTTATCACCGCTCTAAAAAATGCCGGTGTGACCTTTCCACCCGCCGCACAAAGCCACCAATAAGGAAGCTCCCGGCCTCTTGTTTAACTATGCGACAGGGCGAGCCGCCGGCCAGGCTTCTGTGACATGTCAGAGCAGCGTGTGGCAGACGCAAGGGAGTACCGCTTGTCATCGAATTCATCCATCTGAGAGAGAGGGAGAGAGGGAGAGAGAGAGAGAGAGAGAGAGAGAGAGAGAGAGAGAGAGAGAGAGAGAGGCCGGTCGCCTGGTGCTGAAGTTCAAAGCGGCCGCGATTCATCAACGCCGCGGCGTGGGAACAGAAGAAAGAGACGAGGGGAGGGGAAAAACAAAGGGAGACCTGCTGACCTTTCCCTCCACACACACACACACACACACACACACACACACACAAACACACATGTCGCCCTCCTACACCCTTCCAGACACACTTACATACATGCACTGCCCTACACACCCATTCCTCCACAGATGCATGCATGCACACACACACAAACCTTCCTCACCAAAAACCCTGAATCCCTAGAGACAGAGCAATGGCAAAGATGGAGAGCACACACACACACACACACACACACACACACACTCTGTTCGTGTTCCACTTGATCTTTCTGTCTGAGATGCTGGAGCTATCTCTGGCAGGCCGCCGCCCGCCAGCCGTCCAATATGTGTGCTATAAGTCTGGAATGCGGATAGCCTCGATACTTCTTCTGACCTTTTCTCGACTCGCCGCCTCATTTCCTCGGCCCCAGATGGGAAGGACGAAGGAATTCCACGCGAAACACGCCGGGCCGCTGCCGTCGGGCGGCGGGCGCGGACGGCGATATCGGAGTTTAATGAAAGTCGGGATGGATGTCAGCGGGGGTTGAGAGGAAATGCCTCTGATCTGGGAGGCCTGCGCTGAATTACGGGCCGGGGGTTCGGACACATCTGGGAGACGAAGCCGGAGCCGGAAGCAGACGCGTTTTTTTGGGGTTTTTTTTTTGTCCCGCTTTCTTTCACAGACGTCCAGGTGGACAGATGGATCGAGATGTGAGGGGTTTTCGTCCGTCTCTGCTCACACAAACACATGTGCGCTCCGCTTTTTTATTGGATGACATTTCAGAGACGGCCCCGGAATGCGGAGATAGGCCGATCGCCAGTGGTGGAAGAAGTGCTCAGATCTTTTACTTAAGTAAAAGTAGAAATACCACAGTATAAAAATACTCTGTTACAAGTAAAAGTCCTGCATTCAAAATGTTACTTAAGTAAAAGTACAAAAGTATTAGCATCAAAATGTAAGCAACAAAAGTAAAAGTACTCATTATGCAGAATGGCCCATTTCAGAATAATACAGTATAAATTATATTATTAAATGTTGCAGCTGGAAAAGGTGGGGCTGATTTCCACTACTTTATATACTGCTGGGTATCTTACAGTAATCTATAATAATACATCACAATTTATTAGTTCATTATATTTTGTATTAATAATCTGAATCTGCAAAGTAACTAGTAACTTAAGTTATCAAATAAAGGTAGTGGAGTAAAAAGTACAGTATTTCCCTCTGAAATGTAGTGGAGTAGAAGTATTAAGTAGCATAAAATGGTAATACTCAAGTAAAGTACAAGTACCTCAAAATTGTACTTAAGTACAGTATTCGAGTAAATGTACTTAGTTACTTTCCACCTCTGCCGATCGCTCGGACGAACACGCTTCCTCCAAACGGGACGACAGCTGAAGGGTCAAGTGTCCCAGATTAAGAGCAAATAAAATTGTTCTGAAATTCTGATATGCGAAGGTATTAAGATCCAGGTGCAGGGCTTTGCTTATTGGAAACACTTCAGTGAAACGTTTAAGTGTTTTTTCCCCACAAACCCACGAGCGTCTGCGGAGTTTGTTTGAAATTCGGAGGCATTTCATGAGAAATCGCTTCTCTTTCGCTTCCCCCCATCATTTATTTGCACAAAGTTCTAACCATTCATCATGAAATTGTTATAGAGACATTATCACCGGCCAGAAGCTGAGCCGTTGTTTGTTATCTATAGCCAAGAAGGCTGCTGCAGGAAGGCTCCGGGCCCAAAACGTTTATAGGCAATAAAAGGTTTGGTCGGTCTGCTGTCAGTGATTCTTAATTATTTCCATATTAGCTTCTTCCATGTTTGAGTACGCTCTTGTCTGAGGTTCAGACTCTTATCTCTTATTTCTCGTTCTCTTTCCTGGCAGTTCTCTACCCTACATGGTCATTCTGGGGTTTTATCTGTAGGACTTAGCCTCCAGTTTGAGAGTATAAGGACACACCAAGCATGTTCGGAGCAGTTTATTCAGACTCTGCAGTGTTTCCTCCTTCAATACGGTCGGTTTGTCCAGGTGAGAACGATGACCTTTGAACTCTCTGGTGGCACCAAATAACGGCACAGAGAGTCTCAGTCCTCTTAACAAGAGAACTGCAGTGCGGTTCGTTACGTAATCCAACCGACTACAGGAAACCACACAAGGGATTATGGGTAGAAGAGACGGATGCGGTTCCTCATGCTTGGAAAGCCTAGCAGAACAAAATGAAGTCTGGACTGATGCTCATATTCAGCTATTTCTTCATGTGTTCTTAACTGGTATGAACACCACAGAAGAAGAGACAGACAAGTCCATCATGCTGAGATAAAGTCACAGGAACTGGAATCTGATTTGACTACCTCCCACCACCAAAATCTTTAACCTGGCAGGATGGGATGTTACCAAATCTCTGTCCAATAAACAAGCTTCTTGTGAGTCATGTGACTTTTGTTTACAAGCCCTGGTTCACTTGTTTTTAGTCAGTGTGAACCTAAACGAACCAAATACACAATTGCAACTGAGTAAACTCTCCCACTCTTGTTCAGACCAAAGAAAACACGAATGCACCCGCTCCAGGTTTTGGGTCGACACTTTGAGGGAGAGATGGCCTTGTAATCTGATATGCAGAGATAGGCCGTCCTGATGCAATCAGCTCATTAGTGTAATCTTATTTCATGCATTTCATCCTGCTCAGTGTAACTATCTCATGGTAGGACGTCCCAGTGCCAGTGCTCACCATGCCTATCTACAGCTGCAGCCAGCCTGCCTCAATGTCAATAAAGTTATTGAATCCTACTATAAAATGAGGAAAACTCTGTCTGTCTGTCTGTCTGCATCCATTTTGCTCCTCAATGGGTTGGCCAATCAATCTGAAACTGCTCATGGGCATTGAGCATTGGCATAGGCAGAGAGTGACTAAGCTGATTTTTCCATTTTCACAAATTTACACACAAATTTATGCGCATTTTTGGCAAGTCTGCGCAGAGTTGTGGCGCGTGCATCCCCGGGTATGGACTAGTTATGATATGAATGAACTATGAACTAGAACTATGAACTAGATATGAATGTACATTGTGACTCAGTGCTGAATGCACATTTATGAGGTGATATTTACAACTGTCTACTGTCTATGTCTTGCACTGTTCCCTTTGTCCTGAAAGCGAGGTCCTGCACCATGTTACTGTTTTTTGTCAATCTGCCTCAAGACAAATTCCTATTCAGTGCATTTACCATAAACATTCACATTTAAAGTGGTAATGAGATCGTCAGTTTTGTTATTTAGTCTCCATCTCTATATAAATAAAGGTATTATCTTTGTTGCTCAGTCTCATCACTGTGGTGTGTCTGCACTGCACTTCCCAGAGATCACCTGTCAATCAAACAGTGTGGGCGGAGCTTGGATTTTCTGTTGCTACAGTTTGAGTTTCTCTCTTCTTTGTCTGTTCAGTCATGGTGGCTATCGCTGCTCATGCTCACTACCCAGTTCTTCTTCTTCTTCTTCTGCTGATTCCAAACAAACCGGAAATGTAAAACGCATCACTTCCTGTGCGGCATCCTAAAAAATCAATTTAAAGAAGTAAGGAGCAGCAAAATGTCTTCACTCTGGAACAACAATCTCATCTTTTTATCCATGCGAGGAAATTTGTTGCTCATAAGTATACAAGTACACACACACACACACACACACACACACACACAAGGCATGACGTTCCTTCAACCCACCCACTCCTGCAAATACAGTCACACAGAGAAACACACTCTCTCTGTACACTCTCTCTCTCTCTCTCTCTCACACACACACACACACACACACACACACCTTTCCCCCTCTCCCTCCGCTCCCGTCCTTCCCCTTCTCACGTTCCTCCTCCAGTCGTGTTACAGCGAAGACAAAGAGCGGCGATGTCATTGATCTCGCGACGGCCACAATCAGCTGCCAGCCAAACAAAGGCCGACTGAAATATCACCAGGCGAGGGGAGAGCAGGCGCCAGTCAGAGGGCGATAGGGTGGCGAGCAGGCAGGGGTTCAGTGACTCGCCCGAGGGTGCTTCCGCAAGACGTATGGCTGCTGCCGAGATCGAACCTGTGACCTTTTCGGTACATGGACTTTTTAGGCATTTTCCTCTATCAGAAAGCTAAATTTGAGACTTTTTCACACACCTGTTTAATGCTGCCAGGAACTGAATTTAAAGACCTAATGAATTGGCATCTTTACTTACGTACTTACTTACTTACTTACTAAACCAATGGAATATGAGTCAGGGAGAGAAAGGCAACTTTGTTTGATGGGAGAGGTGCAGAGGGGGCGGGATTGTTCAAAAATCTGATGGTTTTATTAGGTATGCATTAGGGCTGTACAATTAATCGAAATTTTATCGAAATCGCAATATGGCCTACTGCAATTTTCAAATCACAGGAGGCGCAATATTTACTAAAGGCGAAATGTGTGTCAAAATACCATTTTAAATGAAATATTGTGGTGCTGCAGAGATGTCCTGGCCTACACATCATATTCTACAGATTTAAGAAAACATCTTTGTTTGGTACAGATCCCCGCAAAAATCACACCGTAATCATTTTAATCCGTTTTTCAATGAAAATGAGAAAAATGATGTAAAAATTATCATTCCCTCTAATATCGTAAATCATATCGCAATTGCAATATCAGTCAAAATAATCGCAATTAGATATTTTTTCAAAATCGTTCAGCCCTATTATACATTTATATTTATGCCTACTGGTGTAGCATGAGGTCACCATGAAAGATATTTTTTTTCCAGCAAGTATGAGTCATGGGAGTTCATTTCATGGCGACTTTAAGACCAATTTAAATTCTGCAATAAATGACCATAATACATCTATTGATAGGGGGGTTAATAGGGTTGTTGATCAATACAGGTTTCCCACACTCACTTGAACGTCAAATTCAAAGACTTTTCAGTGACTTTCAAGGTGTTGTTGGGTGAAAATCAAGGACTCAAAATGGGCATGACTGGTAAAATCAGACATCACAGAGGCCTCATTTTCCTGTCGAGTCAAAAAAATCCTGGTGCAATCCTTTCATCCAAGGCATATTGATGTATTTGCGTGACCATCCATACCATCCAATACCATCCATTCATTTTCAAAAACTTGTTTTATTTTTCCAAATCGAAAACCTTCAAGGACGTTCCAGGCCTGTGGGAACTGTCAGGACTGTCACTCAACCATCGCTTGGCCACTTGGCTGAGGATTCTGGCTTTCAAAACTCACTTTGTGGCCCGTCCCGTCCGTACCACCGCCTCCCGACCGCAGCGTTGCAACATATTTCGTCTACGAAATCTAACCCAAGCCAAAAAAACAAATGGCAGCGTTACAATCAATTACAATATCTGACAACAGCTTCCAAAGACGTTTTAATCAGACTTTCTTTCTCTGCCATAGTCGTATCATGAAAATGTTGTGTTCATTTGTGCTGATGCTGGACGTCGCCATCCTTGAAATGCTTGCCGGGTCTTGTTTTTCAAAATCACCATGGCAACAAGAGGGCGGTTTGCTACCGAACTTCATGGCTTCATTGTTTTCTTAGGCCACGGTGTAAAATGTTGCATCACTCAAAAAAGCTACTCCTTTTCAGCTGGTAATACAGTTTACAAGAAGTCGTGTGGTGTGGACCTGCCTGCCTGCTGTAGTTCCTGGCAGTGTGTGTGTATAAAAGACAATAACACTGCTGGGGTTAGGGGTTCGATTCCCACCCACGATAAACATTTACTTTCAAAACTAAAGACTCATCTTTTCCTCTCTGCATTCCCCCAGCACTGGTACCGGTTTGTTCTTACTGTGTGGTTTTCCTTTTCAACTCTAATTTTAGTCACTTTAAGCTTATAATTGCATGATTGTTTTGTTTTATTGATCTGTTTTAATGTTGATTGTGCATTTATTGTATCTCCTGTGAAGCACCTTGAAGATTTCATTGTATTTTAAACTGTGCTATATAAATAAAATGCATTATTATTATTATTATTATTATTATGCATTCATAATACTATCATGTCATACAGCATATATGTATATGTTATTTGTATAGCCCTCTCTGTGTTTCTGCTTGTCACACACACACACACACACACACACACACCTCCGATCCCTCTCTCCAATGCCCGACCCAACCCCCCACGCCTTCAGGGCCATGTTCTTCCTCACGTACACAGTCAAACAGGGTGTGTGTGTGTGTGTGTGTGTATGCGTGTTTAGTAGGAGGAGCAGGGGAACGGAGGACTCAATCCCCCCCCCGCCCTCCCCCTCCCCCCCCTCCCCCTCCAAGCCGCTGGCTCACTGCAGGGCTAATTGGTAGCGATATGTAGCATTAATATTTAAACTTATCCAAATTCTTACAAGTCCCGATTAAAAATTCATCCCGTGTTAGCTAGTGGCGACATCAGGAGAGCCAAACCTCCACCGCAGTGTGGTGTGTATATTCATATTATGTGCAGATCAAACCTGATTTCACGGCCCTGAAAGACAGGTACAGTAAATATTTGGGGAGAATGAGCGATCGGGCGATGCTGAAGAGGGTGACAAAACTATTCTGGGCCAGTTTTAAAAAGGATGAATTGTTTCCAAGGAGGAGATATACTGCGTTCCCTTCTCCTGCCATTAATCACATCCTGTTCCCACATCCTCCTCTTCCTCTGCTTGCTCTAATTCGCTCTTGTCTTGAAGTAAAAAAAAAAAAAATGTTCCTACCTCCACCCCTCTTTTCAGCTCTTATTTCCTTCCCTCGCCGTTCTCTTATCATACACGGCCCATGCTGGGGTCACAGGGATATTTCGTTACATCTATTGTCAGGGTGCTGTCACTCTGACCTTTGACCTCCTCGCTATTAGTTTTGCGATCGAGGAATTGAAGCTTATTTTAGTGCTGCACTCATTGCTTCAGGCCTGAAATGTAAAAAAAAATATCAAATACTGCCAGACAAATTTGACCAGTAAGTATCTCTCTGTCTCTTTCTGACTTTCTCTATTACACACACACACACACACACACACACACACACACACACACACACACACACACACACACACACACACACACACACACATCCCACCCGGTCAGTGATGGATGAGGCAGACAGCCATGCGATAGACTCCTCTGTCCCGGGACTGAGGCTGCATGACCTTCCCCTCTACATCCAGATGAACCAAACACCACCGGAGAAGTGAAAAGGAGAAGAAAGGGGATGAGAAGAAAGAGAGCAGGGGAAGAAGAGGGAGGAGGAGGAGGAGGAGGAGGACACAGAGATGAAGGAAGAGAAGGTGGAGGAGAGGGAGAAGGAGGAGAAGAAGAAGACAAATGAGAAAAAGAAGAAGGAGGAACAGGAGGGGGAGCAGGAAGAGGAGAAGGGAAGGAGGAAGGTGGAGGGGAAAAGGAGGAGAAGAGGAGGAAGATGAAGAAGAAGAGGAGGAGGAAGGAGAAGATGGAATAGGAGGAAGAACAGAAGTAGAAGAAGTAGTAGAAGGAGTAGAATGAGAAGAGGAAGAGGAAAGAAGGAGACAAAGAAGTAGAAGATAGAAGAAGAAGGAAAAGGAGAGGAAGAAGAAGATGGGGATGGGAAGAAAGGGAAAAAGAAAAGGAGGAGTTGAAGAAGCACAGAGAAGACAGAGAAGGAGGAGAAGAAGAATAAGGGGCACAAGGAAAAGAAGAAGATGATGAAGGAGGAGAAGAAGAAGAAAGACAAGAAGAAAAGGGAGAAGAACAAGATGAGGAAAAAGAAGAAGAAGAAGAGTGTGGGCCCTGTGAGCGAGTGCATGGGTAATAAATCAGCTTGTTGAAGATGAGATATTGCGGGTGGGGCTGTGGGGAGACCCTTTACCTAGCTGGGGAGGGCGGGGTGGGACGGGGTGGGGTGGGGTGCAGGGGGGGTCAAAGGTCAGAGACAGTCGTCATGTCAGCGAACACTCCACAAAGAGGCCCCCGGAGTGAGGTGTGTAATCGTCAGGACGGGGGTGGAGGGGGGGGGGGGTAAGGGGTAATTTATACACCTGTCAGAAGTAAGTAGGGGGCCCGCCGGGGTCACACTGCAATTTGTATAGTCAGGGGGCTCGAAAACATCAGTGTGCACAATGATGCCCATTTATGTCCCATGGGTCACCCCCCCCACCTCCACCCCCTTACCATCCCGGGACAGACAGAGTTACCTGGGTGGGGAGACGCAGGTCATTGTCCATTCACGCCCCCTAAAACGCAACCTAAAAAGAGACAATAATGTGGTTGGATTTCAACCCGCCGTGACTCCTGAGGTCAGAAGGTCTCTCTCTCTCTCTCTCTCTCTCTCTCTCTCTCTCTCCATCTCTCGTACGAAAATGTGACCCGTGAAGGAGGGGACACTGTTACCGAGGAGGGGTTTGAGCAGGACTCGAACACACAGAGGTTTGTCATGTGTGTCAAAACGCGGGGGTTTATTCCAAAATGAGACACAATAAGCACAATAAAGCTTTTATCAAATTAGTGCATTTTCAATTTTTCAACAGTAAAACAAGTAAAACAGAGGAGCAGAAGTAGAAGAAGAAGAAGAAGAAGAAGGAAGAGAATGAGAAGAGGAAGATGAAAGGAAACAAAGGAGAAGAAGTAGAAGAACAAGGAGTAGGAGAAGAAGAAGATGGAGATGGAGGAGAGATAAAAGAAATAAAAGTTTCTTGAGAATATTAGTTGCTAAGTGGCAACTCCTTTACAAAACAGCATCATCTTGACAATCAATTGATTCACTCCATTTTTTCTCCAGTGGATATATATATATTTTTGAATGAAACCCATATAATGTGGCATTCTTGTTTCAGATAAAGAGTTGCACTGCAAAAATGAAAGAATTTGATATGAATACAAGTCCCAGGAGACACCAACAGTCGAATTTAGAGCTAGAAAAGGCAATCAAGCTTACAAGTTCAATGTCTGCTCAATGAAAATGGAGTGGGAGTCTTGTCGTCACCCCACAGCTGGTTACTGACCTCTAGTGGCAGATGTTACTGGCTGCCAACACAAACCTCTGTTTAATAACTTAAAATATCAGATCCTTGTCAGCCACAAAGTAGTGAGAGTTAGTGGTTTTCTTGGTGTGTCCTTTCTCTTTTCCTACTCTTGATGGGTTTTAGATAGGAGGTGCACAAGCGTCACACTAGTTATTTGAGTTGGGCCTCACACCGTAACAAAAGCTTGGGTCAACTTTAATACGGCCTCCATCACACGCTCCTGGAACCTGCAGAACATTCGAAACAGCTGACGAACTTGAAACATTCGGGGGGGAAAAACTAGATCACGCTCAAATCCGAGTTTATTCAGGTTGTGCTTTCTGAGCCGTTTGCTTTTTCTGCATGGCAAATCTACTAAGCTTGTTGACTGAGTTGCTTGGTATGACATATAATCCTGGTATGCAGGTCTAACTGGCAGTGTAGGGATGTACTGACTCGGCTGGTCCTCCTCCCCACAGAACAACACAGACCGAAAACAACAAGGTAGTAAAATGGAGTGATGACTGACACCAAAAGGGCCGATGGTATCCTATCAGTGGCTTCCAACCATTTCAATATCATGAACCCCCAAATAGATACGCATTAGACCAAAGGGAATTGCAGAATTGCATATCCGTCTGTATTGTAGGTGGCAGTGAAACGTACAACGAAAGCAGTCGTCTTTATTATACATTCTGCCATGGAGTTGATCCCTAGCTAATGATGCAATAGTGAAATTAAACGATTCCTCGTGTAACCGGGGGACCTCCTGGGACCCCTTCCAGGATCTCTGGAGGTCCCCGTGTGCCACTTTGGGAAACTACTAGGCTAAAGGTTAGAGAAGCGGTTCAAGTTCTCCCTGTGGAAGAATCTGGGTGGGAAAACTGAATGAGAAATCCTCTCCTCTCCCTCGACAAGCACACACTTAAACCCCCGATTACTCCTCAGCAGCCAACAGTAGTAGTAACTTTCCCCGGATAAATAAAGGTTATAAAATAGAAACATCAAGAACACATGTCTCTCACAGTGGGCCGGCGAAGCTGAAATGAGGCCAGCTTGTTGTTTGGGAGGGCAGCACACACCCGGTGGAGATAAACCCACTGGGGGCCCTAAGCCTCCCCCGGACCCCCGAGTCCCCTTCGCACAATGGCCGAACGGAAGATGCCCTACTGCTGCAGATAGAGCGTTTCCCAACGCCGGAGCACAATGGGGCCAAACCTGCCTTTATCTCCGCGCTCTAATCCCCTTTCTCTCCCTCCTTCCCTCCCTTTTCAATCCCTCCTTCCCTCCCTCCGTCCCTCGCAGCGGCCTGCCGCCATTCACCGCCCCCGTCCGGCCCAGCGACAGCCCACCATGCGGTAAGTTCGCACAATGGGGCTAATAACGCCGCGGAGTGTCCCGCCCCGGGTCGATTCTCTTGTCAAATAGTGGTGGCTCAAGTCCCGGCTCGAGTCCTGACAAAGTACGCTCCGGACTGAAGGGTTTTAGAGGGAAGGCAGCGTCTGAATGAAGGGCCTAGGCACCGATCTAATTAAAACACAATGCAGCAATTACTGCTGTTCTGTATGTGACAAATGGACAGAATTAGACACCGTGGGGGGAGGAGAGGGAGGGAAAACACACACACACACAC
Organism: Centroberyx affinis; assembly: GCF_046629955.1. NCBI lineage: Eukaryota > Metazoa > Chordata > Actinopteri > Beryciformes > Berycidae > Centroberyx > Centroberyx affinis. Next base: position 106,451 of record NW_027281567.1, on the reverse strand, counting down.
ACACACACACACACACACGGGTACGTGCCCATACACACACACACACACACACACACACACACACACAAGCAGGTCAGATTCAGTGTTTATGAGCAAGAAGAAGATAATATTCATATTTTTTTTCAAAATCACAAATCCCCAAATAACTGAATTTAGTTGCACAATGAAGAGTCACAATATGCTAGTCCAGTGGTTCCCAAAGTGGGGTTCTGGGACCTCCAAGGGGGCCTTGAGGGGATTCCAGTGGGTTCCTCAGCAACATGAGGATCAGTTTGATTTCATTATTCCATAAGTTGAGTTGGTGGGAACGTCTAACACAGGGGCTCCCAAAGCTATTCATGTCAAGAACCCCCAAATAGATTCACATTAGATCACGGACCCCCAATTATTAAGATGTGTTTTTTTCAAGGAACTATATTTGAAAAGATATTAAGGAATTCTATCCTAAAACATAATAAACATTTTAGAACCCCTGTGCTAATCCATCAGTGCATTACAATATTGAATGAATGACTGAATGTATGAATAAATGAATCAATGTTTGTTTTCGTGTCATATCATCGCTGTCAGGTGAAAACATAACTGTATCTCAAAAATGTCAACTTTTCAGTGACTAACAAAAACAGCCTTGCTTTTAACCTGATTTTTTTCTTTAGTTTATCCAATCTTTTGAAAGAGCTTCATAAGCCATAAACTTGGAAGAAATTTCTCAACCATGTAAACACAATGTTGTGGGTTTGAATCTGGCCCAGAACATTTATCACATGTCATTCCTCTCTCTCTCTCTCTCACAATCTTTCCTGTCTCTTTTCACTTATAACTGACTTATAAAGGTGAAAATGGCCAAAAAATAAACAAAAAAAAAATATGAAAATGACCAAAATTGGAGTTACGAGGCTTTCACAAGACAACAGAGGTACACTTGACATTATATGACTCATTAGAAATTAGAAATGTAAAACTAACTTTTGGGGAACGCTAAATGACCCGTAAATGATATGCCAAGGCCTTTTCTCCCCACCTAGCCAGTTGGTTACTCCTCCAATGCAAGCCTCATCCGATGAAGCTCTCCACATGGCACTGCAAAGCAATGCGAACCAACAACAACAACAACAACAACAACAACAACAAACCAAAACCAAACCATGGCACAGTCACAGAGCCAGAGCCGGCACCACAGCGAGGAAAGGGGGCGATGTGACCGGTCGGATGTGCCGGGGGACCTCCACGAGCGAACCCCCCCGATCTCCACTTGACATTCATCTCCTCTCAGATCACTTGAGTGTGACTCTCCCTGTAGGGCTCGCCCAGTGTGGCGTCCCGGGTCCTCGACAATAACGCTGACACGTATTGTTGGTGTGTCACTGGGTTTTGGAGAGGGCCACGTGCGTCCAGTCGGCTGAGACAAGTGCTCCCATACACGATGTCAAACGTGTGAACGGACGGCCTCTGGAGCAAAACACACTCTCCCCCCGTCTGAAGAGCCCGATACACACAAAGGGACTTATCCGAGAATCGGCTCAGGGGCCGGTAGCGCTGGCCGCGTCTCCGGGCTTTGTGCAGGGAATGACGTCTTCCTATCCACCCAAAGCAAATATGAATTTACATTGTAGGTGTTTTTTTTTTGTTTTTTTTTGGCTGATGCTCTCATCCAGAACGATTTGAGCAGTTAGGGGTTACAAGGGGGTACAAGAAGGTTGCAAGACAATGTCTTAAACCAGTGGTTCTCAACGTGGGGTCCGGGGACCACCAGTGGTCCTTGAGGGCGTTCATAAATTATTGAACTTCACCATTGTTTCATTTACAAGAAGTCAACACAATTAGAGAATGTAGAAGAATGACTATTTTGATCATAGTTTCACTGTTAACTCTCTACCAACAATACAGATAGTCATGGAGTTTGGGACAAAATCATATCTAACCATAAAAATATTCTCAGATTTGCGTCTGAGAGACAAAATCTCATTATATGGGGGTCCGTGGCCCTAATGTGGACTAAATTAGGGGTCCTTGATATGAAAAAGGTTGAGAATCACTGTCTTAAACCACTAGGCCACCCAGTCAAAAAGCAAACAATGCCAGTCCTGCATTGTTGCCAAATGAGCAACCATGTATCATCAGATAAAAGTGATTTTAAGCGCTCGATGTTGCCAAACCGTGACACATCTCCCTCTGCAACAGGTCCCACTGTGAGGTTTCTCAAGTCCCGACAAAAAACAGTACAGCATGATACAGCTTGCAAGGCCAGAACTGAAACACACATCTCACACATTGAATTGTCAACAACATTCACAGTTAAATCGTCGGTCCGGTCGGTCTAGTTTCGGCTCAGAAAGTGACGGGCTCGACAGTCACAGCAGTGGGAAGCGGCGGACACAACAGCCGCTGCCCATGGAGAGGCCGGTGGGAAAGTTTACTGTGTTGCGTTTGTGTGTTTTGGTTCGTTTTGGTTCACACTGCCCAATTCCAAACAAACGTCACATGACTCACAAGTAGCTTGTTTATTGTTGTTGGAGAGTTTTGGTAACATGTCACCCTGCCAGGTTAGAGGTTTTGGTGGTAGAGAGGTAACTTCAGCTCAGCGTGATGGACTTGTCTGTCTCTTCTTCTGTGGTGTTCAAACCAGTTAAGAACACGTGAAGAAATAGCTGAATATGAGCATCAGTCTGCTGGCAATCAGAAGTCAACATCTGTCTCCTTCTACCCATAATCCCTTGTGTTTTGGGGTGGCTTCCTTCGTTGGTTCTGATTCTATTCTCACTCCTTAACGAACCGCCCTGCAGTTTTCTTGTTAGAGGGCTGAGACTCGGTTCAAACGACATTGTTCTCACCTGGGAAAAAACAAACCAAACTAAAAAGGAGTGAACGCTCCAGAGTTGCACAAACCGCCTCAGACCCGCTCGGTGTGAACGCGCCCTCTGACATCAGTCGAGTCAGACGGCGAGACGGGCTGAGGCGGCGGGGGAGTGTGTGTCGGATCTACTGTGACTGCTACTTTATTGTCTTGGTGGACAGGGGCTGATGAGTCTGGGGCCGTCTCTAAGAGTGACAGATTCCCTTGGCCCGCAGCCAGCAGACAAACACAAACACACACACACACACACACACGCACACACACTCACACACACACGTACACACAAGCGGCACCCTACACGGCATGGGAACTTTTGGGGCTGCTGGCTCGCTGAATGGATGATGGAAGCGAAGGGCAGATTGTTGGACTATTAGTGTCACAGATGGGATTGAAGATCTCGTCCCCCCGCCAGCTCAGGGTGAACCAACACTGCAATCATTTTTTATTTTATTTAAAAAGAGTATAGTGTTCTCTGTGCGGCAGTAACTCTTTGAAAACACAGGAAAACAATGTCCATGAAAAAAAAACTGCACACTGAATCACTGATGTTTTGACTTGAATTATGGAAAATTACAAAAGCTAAAAAAGTGAAAGCAGTTGATGGATGAGTGATTAAGTCTGTGGCCAATCTGTATTTTTATTTATAGTTTTTGCCATGTCTAGCATCAGAAATTCATTTATATTACAGTGGAGAGTAATGGGAACAATGGGAGAGAGGGGGAATAACGTAATGTCACAAACTGGAATTAAAGCAGCACTAACTTAATTCAACCTAAATCTAAAAGTTACATCTTCTCCTCTCTCGTCTCTTTGGGTTCTTTGGTATAAAGCATCACAGACCGGCTGGTCGGTAAACATGAGCGAGCTGTGTGGCGTTTACTGACCTCACACTACAGGATTTCTGGGTATTGAAGTTTACATTAAGGCAGTTTAAGGCAGTGAGGTCTGAAGTAAATATCAGATCAAGAGTAGAATCAGGAAGGACAGGGGAAAAGAAAATTAAAGAAAAACATATGGGTTCACTCACAATGTGCATCTAAAAGTGGGAGTATTTGTTGTGATCTTTTATCTTTCTATTTTACTTGATTTGATTATTTTAATGCAATGCATTTTGCTTGTTCTTTTATATGAATTTTATCTTTTTATCTACCTTTTATTGATGTAAAGCACTTTGAGCTGCATGTTGTGTACTGTATGAAAGGTGCTATACAAATAAAGGTTATTATTATTATTATTATTATTGCATTTTTCAAACAATCTAAGAATCTGAAGTTTTTTTCTCTGCATAAATGTTCCACGTTGTACCCACAGTGGCACAGTACAGTTTGGTTTAGCACAGTTTGGTTTGACACAGGTAAGTGTGTTGTTTCAAAGTTACATCTGTTCTGCATCTGCTGCACAAACAGAGCCAAACATGCTCAGTATTCCAATGGAAAACCAAGGTACTGATACTGTACCAGTAACTTATAGATAGAGTCCGGTAGTGATACAGCCTGGCACTGATACTGCACCACAGGTAAAGACTGATTTAATGGTACTTATTAAAATTGACTTTTCTTGCAGTTTACACATTTTATTGTTGGATTTATAGCAGGTAGGTGGAGCTGGTAGTGATGTTATGAGCGAGAAAGAAGACTACCAACAAACCAAAAATGATGTGTTGGATGTCCTGGTGGCTCAGTTGGTTATATCGTGTACCTGCAATGTCCCGGGTTTGAATCCGGCCTGGGAAATTTGTCGCATGTCACCCCTCCTCCTCCCTCCCCTCTTCTCTGTCCAGGATCACCTATCAAATAAAGCAAAAATGTGGCACTTCTTTTGATCTCCAGAAGGACAAATTTGTCTTTTGCTTGCTGTCTGTTTGCTTGCTGATGTTTCCCCAATAAGCAGTGTTAGGGAAAGTTACTTTTTAAAGTAATTAGTTACTTAAAGTCATGTGTAAATGAATGTGTTAACTAGTTACCACAAAAAAATAACCTGAGTACTCTAACATGTTACGAACTAAAGCGTTACCCCTACTGATTTTTATTTATTTATTTATTTGGATCCCCATTAGCCATCACCAAGGTAGCAACTACTCTTCCTGGGGTCCACACAAGTAAACATTACATCATAATGCAAAACAATAATGTATTTAAAATCCAAGGCAAAAAGAAACAGAAATTAACAAAAAAAAGAAAAGAAAAAAAAAAGCAAACTACAACAATGAAACAACAACAATAATACTACCAATAACAACAATAACAACAATGACAACAAGTACCCACACTATATCTAAATAGTCAGTAAAACATATGATACAGCTCAGGAATAATAGTAGTACCATTAAAAACAGCATAAACATGACCAAGAAAATTCCTCATTAATGATCATATAGTCAGATATTATGTAGCAAAACATGTCCTACTTGGAGACATGCTTTAACTGATAATCAGACATAAAGACAAAACATATGTAGTTATGCCACAAGGCAACACAAATGTGTGTCATCTTAAACTAGATGCATAAAGTGATCCATCCTTTTTAAAGAGTGCACAAACAACCAGAGACTTTTTCTAATACTGAGGCTTGACAGGACTGAAGTCTGTTTTCATCTCCAGTCAGAACAAAACAAGCCTGTCATTGTGCTTTAACCACAGCTCCCAGTGTTAATGAGGACCAACCTGTGTTCAGAAGCCCCTCTCTGCCTTTGAACTGTATCCAAACACTGTAGCCATTCACCCGCTTTCACACATCGCCCTCTCCTGTTTTGACGCTGATGTCGTCATCCCACCCATGTGAAACGACACTAACCTGAAATGTGCTGGGTGGGGGGGGGTGGAGGGGATTCGGTCTGCTAAGTATATTAATCTGGTCCCCTGTATTAAGGTCAATAGAGCCTCCCAATCATAGCAAACACAGCGGAGTCTCGGGTCTAAATCAATTTACTTAGGAAAACCTGGGGTCAGGCGGGGTTAAGTAAGAGGGGACAGTGTTCGTTCATTCAGCATATCTGATTTAATACGCATCGGTGCAGGGGAGACGAGGTGGAGGAAGGGGGGGGGGTTAGGTACCCAATAAACTCAGCGGATATTAAAGGTCAGCGGGTCGTCAAACATGTGTTCCTGAAGACTGAAGCAGACGAGCCACAGCTGAGACCGAGCTGCTGCACATGGGAATAAGACCTGGATCTTAATTTTGGAGCATTCTGACTGTTCATGACGCCACTAGATGGCGCCCTTTACATACAAATATTTATTTTTAATATTTGAACGTCAAGGTCCCATGTTATCCAGTTTTCAGGACTTTTACTTCTAATAATTATATATATGTTCTTCATGATATTTTGCAAATAAATGTAGTTAAAAGGGCAGAACGGTCACATTGCTGGACCCTGATTGGCCGACAGCAGCAGCTCCAGCAGGATTTCAACAACTGTTTAGTGAGGAGAGCCAGTCAAGACTAGGAAAAAAAGACTTTAGGATAGGTGCAAACCCTCTGAAATACACACAAGATGAAAGAAATGAGAAGCTGCACACTCACACTGCTGTTGTCATTTGCACTGATTTCACATCAGTCTATAAATCCCCTGTTCATCCTCATTTTTGTAACCCCTGTGAAGGCACAGTGCCCAGAAATGTTGGTTACCATGTCACAATTTCATTAAAATATGGGACCATAATATAGTGTGCAACTTGTCATGTTTTTTTTTGACTGGTCTTAGTCTGAAATTGCTTCTTAAAAAGCTGGATTTTTGAAAATGCAATCACTTAAAATGTATCCCCCTCAAACAAAATTAAACTTTAACGATGTCTACACTTTCATAACTGCATAGATCATCACAGATTGATTTGGGATTTTTCCTTTAATTTGATAAATTATTAAACGTCAGCATTATTTAATTTACAAGAAGTTAACACAGTTAGAGAATGTAGAAGAATGACTGTTTTGATCATAGTTTCTCTGTTATCTCTCTACCTACAATACAGACAGTCATGGGATTCTGGACAAAATCATATCTAACAATAAAAATATTCTCAGATTTGGGTCTGAGAGACAAAATCTCATCAAATGGGGGTCCGTGGCCCTAATGTGGACTAAATTAGGGGTCCTTGATATGAAAAAGGTTGAGAATCACTGCCTTACAGTTACTGAAATAAATATAAATACTTTTTTTTTTTTTCAAATGAGCGATGATCACAGTTCAGGTGTTTATCTGATGCTTTTATCCACAGTGACTTACAGAGAGTGAACAGGGTCAGTGTTGTTGCTCAGTGGCACTTCAACAGATAGACTCATGTTGGCCGTTACGTGGATCAAACCTGTGATCTTTTGGTTGCAGGACAGTCTGTCTAACCATTCATCAGAAGACTGTTTTCCTATTTTCCCCCAGCATGGAGACAGATAAGAACACAGTAACCTCTCCTGACTCTCCGGTCTGTGGAAGTCATCAGTATCAAATGGCAAGATGGGGAAAAGATTTCTCACGCAACGATTTAGAAAGATATTTCTCATTATTATTACTTGGAGTTCAAATTATTTCCATATGGCAGGAGTGCAAGGAAAATCATCAGTTTCCCTCTACAACACATCATTTTTTAAAGAATAATCTTATAACATCTATATCTTTGCATGGTTTTGATTTCATTTTATTTTATTTTAGTGTCATGCACTCATGAGCTCACAAGACACATCCATACATCACACTGTAGTTTGTGTTTTTTTAAATGTATTCCTTAACAAATTAAGGTATTATACAAAGAAAGTACCTTGCTTTTTTTATTTCCAAGCTTTACAGATACAGTTTTCTATACAGAATCCACAATTTTGGAAACAAATCTGAAGTCTTTCCTAATTAGGGTTAGGGTTAGGAATTATATAAATTCATTTGATATTTCCCCAGACTTTACAGATGAATTGTGCCACATAAAATCCTCACTTCTGAAGCACTTCGTCTTTCACAATCATCTAACCAAAAGAAATGAGCAGAATTGGAAGTCATTCTACTATAAATTATCTCAGCTCATCGTATAAAAGGAGAAGAGAACATTTAATTAATTTCATTTTCAATTTCTCCCACAGCACATACCAGACAGATTCTGTCCTCTAATGTATTACAAAAATTTGTTTCTACAGCCAATAAACCTTTAGATATTTACACAGAGATTTTTTATAGGAGCCCCTAATTGCATTTCCATTCTAGGTATTTAGTTGACACATTTATCCAGAGCAAGCTGCTCAGTGACTCTTCAGCAGGACACATGGCTGTTGAAGGACACTTACTGGCTGCTGCAGGAATTGAATCTGTGAGCACACCCACATTTTACATAGATAATTCAATTTATTGTAATTTGTTTTATTTGTTTGGCAAGTGAACTTCTTTGGATGGAATGCAGGTGCAAGCCATTTGGGAAGAATTAAGGAATAGCTGCAAGCAGGACTGTATTCAAGACCGCTTTAGTCGAGTCCAAGTCAATTTCAAGACCAGGTCCAGGTGAGTTGAGGTGAGTCGAGTTCAAGACCAAAATAGGCCAGAAAAAAGGGTACATGTCTTTCCATAATGATCCTGGAGTTTCTTAAGGATGAACAGAGATGTAGATCCATCTGCAGGAGCTCTGGACTTCAACCCTTCAACATCCAACTAACCCTAATGCAGTGGTTCTTAACGTGGGGTCCGGGGACCACCAGGGATCCTTGAGGGGGTTCCAGGGGGTCCCCAGCAAGTTGATGAATTGGTAAACTTCAGCATTATTTCATTTAAAGAGTGAACACAATTAGAGAATGTAGAAGAATGACTGTTTTGATCATAGTTTCTCTGTTATCTCTCTACCTACAATACATATAGTCATGGAATTCTGGACAAAATGATATCTAACAATACAAATATTCTCAGATTTGGGTCCGAGAGACAAAATCTCATCAAATGGGGGTCCGTGGCTCTAATATGGACTAAACTAGGGGTCCTTGATATGAAAAAGGTTGACAATCACTGCCCTAATGTCCTCATGTGTAGGTATTGACAAAGGGTAAATGCCACAGCAAGTAGCATTACATTGATTTAAGTTAGAGCTTATGTGAAAATATGTCTTATAAGAGGAAAAAACATGAATTAAAGATATTGTGAAATAGATTTGTCTTCATATCAGTGGTTGTTTGCCTTATGGTGGAAGTCATAGTTTCCTCACCTGTTTGTTTACCATGACATCACTGATTTCTGTAGTTACTTTTCTTTTTTCTGTTTTGGAGCGATTTGGCTGAAGAACTCTTTAACTTGTATTAAATATCCAACATGAGATGAGTCGCTTACTGACCTCGACACTATAAATCTCTTCATTTCCTCATGCAGGAAGCCCAAAACACCACTAGATGTCAGTATTTTATTTGAATGAATGTCCATGGTGCACAGTGCGTCCTCTCACTCACCTGAACAGCAATTACACACTCAATAGATTACAAGTGTTTCATTGTGTTGGAATTGAATTCATAATATTTTTTTTAGTTTAATAGCGCCTGTTAAACATAGACAACATAACAGGACATCCACTCCTAAAGGAAAAATCACTATATTATTCCTATAATATTCCTATAGGGACTTGGAGTGTCTATGGCTCGCAATAGTGAATTAATAATGATTTCATAGTGCTTTATGGTATTTATTAATTTCTATGGTATTGTTCTAATATTTCTATAGGGACTTAAAGTGTCTGCGGTACTCAGTAGTGAGTGGATATTGACTTTATTGTACTTCATTGTGGGATTTTTTTTTCAATCTCCTATGGCATTCCTATAATATTTCTATATGGTATTCAATAGTGATCTTATGGCAATCTTATCGTTTTTTATAGTATTTTTAATCTCCTGTGGCGTCAATGTAATATCCCTATTATATTCATATAGGTACGTGTGTCTATGGTATTTGATAGTGATTTTATGGTGACCTTATTGTACTTTATGGTATTTTATATTTATTTCGTATTGCCTTCCTATAATATTCCTATAGGGGCTCATAGTGTGTCTATTACTCAATAGTGAGTTTGTAGTGACCATATCATACCTTTATGGCACCTTTTCAAATCTCCTATGGTATTCCTTTAATTTTCCTATAATATTCGTAAAGAGTCTTACAATTACACTGTGATATTTTATAGTACCTTCCATTATCTTTTATTGTAATCACTGGATAAAAAAGGATGAAATCGTCCAATGAATAAAGAGTTATTTCCACATCTTATTCAACTGATAATGATAAACCTCTGCAGCTAGTGAGGAAAAAATATAAGTATCCGTAGAACAGAAATAAATTATGTTATGTCCCTAAAATAGTTGGAAATAACCTCACACCCCACATCTTCTATGGCATTTTAAAATTATTTCACGATGTTCATGAAAGAAGTATTAAACTAATTACAGCATCCTGGGAACAAGTAGACAACTGATAACCGATAGGCTACCATTATTTCAAATGACTGATAATCAATAATAGTTACCAGTCATTAATTATATTGAGTGGAGATGCAATGTGTCTACATCAATTTTCCTAAGTCATAGATAAGATATAATTTTAAGACTTAATAATAAAATATATAGATTTATTTGTCCTCACTTTGACAAATTGACTCGATCTTTCCCTATTTATGACTCCTTATCTATAATTGATTTTCTATAGATAACCTAGATCGGCTTAATTGATTGATTGCTCTCACTAGTTTTTAAGACAACACCTTTTTAATTACCGGACATCCTTAAATATCAGCGGTGATGAGGGGAAGGTTTGGCCGGTCCGGCCCATCTGAAGACTTCGAGAGAGAGAGAGAGAGAGAGAGAGAGAGAGAGAGAGAGAGAGAGAGAGGGAGAAAGGTGAAGAGAGAGAGAGAGAGAGAGAGAGAGAGAGAGAGAGAAGAGAGAGAGAGAGAAGAGGAGGGAAGAGGGGGGGGGGGGGGGGGTAGCGCGTTGAAAAACAGCGCAGCCTGGAGTCTCCAAAGCCTCCGCCGCCTCCAAAGCCGCTCCGCACCATCCAGATGAACCAGCCGACGGTCAAAAGTTGCGTCTCCGCACTTCACAAAGTGTCTTCGGCGGCTGTTTTGTCTTTTTCAAACTTTGCTCCCATCGCCGCCGCTTGACCGGGATGGATCACTGATGCGAGGAAACGCAGCGAAGTGAACTTTTTTTTGTTTTGTATTTTATCAATGCGCAGAGTTTGGGGAGGACCTTTCCAAAATACGCGCTCTCCGTGCGTCTTTTTCGCCGCAGACAGTAGATGGAATTTCATGCTTTGCAGGGGATTTGGTGTTTTCCTTGCTGTTTTTGGCCGAAGAAAAGTGTGACTTGAGCGAGAGGAAAGGGGAAACGAGGCTGAGGAGTCGGGAACTGTTGGGACAAAACTCGTTTGGGACGAGAAGAGGGACAGTTGGGTGAGTTGGTCTGTAGCCTCGTAGCTGGCCATGTGGTCAGGGAAATAGCGTTGGTGTAATGTTTACAAGTCATTTTGGTAATTGTTGTGTTTCTTGGTGGGGGAAAAATACCAGCCAATGCAATTTACAGAGTAATAACACTATGGTATTCCTATAATATTCCTATAGGGACTTGAAGTGTGTTTGTGCTGCTCACTAGTGAGTTTCTAGTGACCATATTGTATTTCATTGTATTTTTATCTATGGCATCACTATAATATTCCTATAATATTGCTATAGTGACTTAAAGTGAGCTTATGGTACTCACTAGTGAGTTTAAAGTGATCCTATGATACCTAGTGGCATTGTTTATCTCCTAAAGTGCCACTATTAAATTCTTATGATATTTCTATAATATTTCTCTAGAGTTTTGTACTTGGTTTATAGTTTTGCTGTGAAATCTTTACACTATGCTTCTAAAATGTTATTTTTCCGTAAGGGGAATATTCAGCTTAATGTGTGACAGACAGACAGGCTATAAAACGAATACAATTAAGAGGATTTATAATGATAAGGCAGCGTGTTTACTACAGACAGCGTGTATGAAACGAGGCAAAAGTCCCTGTGAATTACTTGAAAATTGTTATTTCAGGTTATTTGAGGTTTACACTGACTTTGGAATTCCAAGAATTTGCAACCTGATATTTAAGATGCACTCTAGTAAACCAGCTTGCAGAGTCAATTTAAAGTTCTTCCAAGGTGAAACACTTTTTTTCTTCTTCTTCTTTTTTTGTTTTTTTTTTGCCCTGTGAGTTTACTTGCATCAAATTGAATAGAAAATTGTATACTTATATTAAGTTTTCTGACAGGCAAGAAGCCTCATTTTGCACCTCACCATGAAAAGAGCTAAAAAAGAAATTATTTTTTGGGTTATTGCAGAAAAAGTCAGATTAAGTCACCTATTAGCTTTGAGTGAGATCCACTGAAATAAGGATATAAAGAAAGATTAACATGAATATTAGTGTTTTTAATTGAAGAAGGTGTTTTTCTGCAGCTACACATGAGGCTGCAGAAAAAGGCCGAACAAATGTTTCTTGTCTTAGGATTTCTTATTTCTAAATGAAAGCTGAATAACAGCAGCAATCAGTAAACTTTATCTTTATTAGTTCACTTTTTTAACAATTAAATATAAGGAAGCAAAATAAGAAGTTCCCCATTTTAAAAGAAATAATCCTGATTGTGTCCAGGCTCATTCCCCTCAGCCTCAGAGCAGAAATAGTGCAAAGTTTTTTTTTTTAATGCTGAATGGCCGGTTGCATTCATTTGCATCAGAAAAAAAGTTTTAGTGCATTTGCTATTGTGCAGAATGAAGAGTTCCAGCAGTCAGGGAGCGGGGGGAGTGAAAAGATGTAAAGAAATAATGGGGCCCTTCACATTATTCAGGATGACATGGGGGCTTCCCAAACCTGTGATGGGGATGTCACTTTCATCCTGCCCCAAGCGCCTCTCCTCGCTGTCATTTTCACACATTTCCCCCCCCCAAGTCCTGTTTGCAGTTCATTATTGATTTGAGCTCTATCTTCTCGGGAGAGATCTGTGGAGACTTTAATGAACCAAAAACACAGGGAAAGGATGGATTTCTTGCAAAAAAAAAAAAAAAAAAAAGAGAAGAAGTCTGGCATGGAGGCGGTTGCAGGGCGCGATAAATGTGAATGAGAAGTGAGTAAAGCGCCCCGCTGTGAGGATTCAAAAGTCTCTTATCCCACAAAACAACAAGTCCACACCAATTAAGCCATGTGGCCCGGGGCATTTGTTCCTTGTGGGTTTTTGGGGAGAAAGGAAGCATCAGTGGCTTTACACAAGCCAGGGGAGAAAATCCACTAAACCCAATGGAAAAGTTCCTGCATCTAATGTCATTTAGCACCAAAAACCTCCAAACCTGCTTAAACAGATCGGCTAAATTTCCAGGGAGAAGTGGAGCAATGAAGTTCTTATTATCTGGGTTGATGTGGTGAATTATTAGATCACCAAACTATCGGATTAGAGGGAACTTTGCTCCTGAAACCTTTTTAGATATGGCTTTTATATATAGATTTCTGGCACTTTTTGCTTTTTCCATCAAAATGATAAAAACAACAAGATCAAATTATGACAAGATACAAGTCAACTTAAAGAAATTCTACATTATAGCATGAGAGAGAGAATTAGAAACATGAGTTCACATGAAATTTTGGCGTTAAATTACAAAAGAACAGCAGAGGAAAAGCGTTCATCTTTTCAGATTCTTGTCAATTGATCGATTTTTTTTTACCTTAACCAACTGAATTTGTCTGTCAAATACTCCAGTGTCTTCCTCCAGTGACAGAAGTTTCAATCGAGTGTGTGTGTGTAATTGTGTGTATTTCCGCTTTCACACAAACACACACTGAAATAACACTCTTTTCTCCTTAGCTGTGTTTGGATTACGGCCTTTATGGTTTTATGTGTAAGTGGATTACACTGTTTGCTTTCCTCGCTGACCCCTGCTAATCACTTGCAAACACATTAAAAAGTTATTATGGGATCAGATTATAATGACAATAACACATGGGACACTTATGCAGAGTTTTGGCTGTAAAAATGTGCAGTATATTCCTTAAATTCTAAATTATAACATTAGTCATTAAGAGTTATTAAGTCATTCACTAAGTTATATTCCAAGAAGAGTTGGCTCTCTTTCTCTCTCCATCTCTCTCCATCTCTCTCTCTCTCACACACACACACACACACACACACACACGCCCACAGGGAGTTAATATGCGTCAGTGTGTTTGCGAAGGCTCAAACACACACACACACACGCACACTTGCACTGAACTCTGTAAAGATTTATTTTCCGCTACAGATTCTCACTTGTGAGTTAGTTAGAGACTCTGGTCAGTTTCACTCAGAAGTGTGTGTGTGTGTGTTTCCCCCCCCCCAACCAAAGCCAGATGATAGAAGACATGAGAAACTTCCTCCGACAGAGGAAAGCAGCTATCAGGCAGCGGCAATTACACATGATGAAAACAGAGCTGTGTTTAATGCAAACGGCATCACACACACACACAGAGGCACCGAGAGACATCGGGAATCAAAGGTCCCGGGGCCGCTGGGGGCCTGTAGTTCTTCCTCTTTGCATAAAACGTGCTGTGTACCCATAGTTCTTAGGGATCGGCTTTGATGCATCTGTTAATTAACTCCTGAAGGGACGGCGGTAACCCCATGATCAGGCTTGACTCTTCCTGACAGCCACCGAGACGAGCAGGGGGTGTCCACGAGTGTGTGTGTGTGTGTGTGTGTGTGTGTGTGTGCGAACGTGAAGGGCGGATGTGAAAAATGCCCCACGCTGTGAAAAGAGACGCCCGCAACGACATTTTGACATGTCGTAAAATGAATGATCCCAAAGCAGTGGAGACGGATCGCAGCCCAAGTGTTTGCCTTTTTCCCGCGGAGGAACAGAACACACACACACACACACAGAGTCACACACACACACACACACGGTTTGGTTATCATATGAGAGAGAGTTATCACCAGATCTGATAGTTTTGTGTTCAATACAGCGCAGAATCCGGCCTTGATGAAGAGCCCCGGTCTTCATCGGAGCCGCATGACAGGCAGCGAAAACAAGCAGTGAAACGCTGCCAAACCGCAGAATCCTCAACAGCCAGGCTGAGGAACAAACGGAACGTCTTTTTTTTTTTTTTTTTATCTCCCCCCCCCCCCCCCCCCCCGACATGTGGCATCCCAGCAGGCCATGTGGTATTCTTTAGCAATCAATCCCCCTGGCCGCCTCTCTCCGTAAGCATTCCCATAATCAGAGCTAGAGGTCAGGCGGGATCCGTCCACCGGAGGCCCCCAGCTTCTTCTTCTCCTTCCCCCCCCCCCAGGAAGGGAGGGACGGTCGAGGGGCCCGGGGGGCCTGGGGGGGGGGGGGGGGGGGGGGACAGGCTTCACCCCCGGGGGCCCCTGGAGGTCTCTGACGTGCCGTTAGTGCCGGGGGCCTCAGCGGGTTTTCCACCGTGTCAGTGGCTATTAGCTCTGCCTTTCAGGTGAAAGTCGCCCTGCCACTGTTTGACAGCTGCGGCTGCCTGTAAACCTGCGGCACCGACATTCCTGTTGTCCGGGGCTTCAGACTGAAGGTGATCGGGATTTTTTGGGGCTTTGGGGCGACTTAAACTCAGGAGCTCGGGCCGGCAGAGTCAGGGTCGTCTTTTAAATCACTTCTCAAAACTCACTTTTATCAGAAGGCCTTTCTGTAACCGTTGGCTTCTAATCCCTTTTTCCTTGTTGCCTTGTGTGTTATTTATCTACTCCATTTGTTTTATTCCTAAATCTGGGTCTATTTTTAACAATTTTTTACTGTTTTGCTTCATTGTTCTTTCTATTTTATTGATCTATGACTTTTGTTCATTTTTATTTTCCTTGCTTGCTTGAAGCCCTTTGTAACTGCATTTTGAAAAGTGCTATATAAATAGAGATTCTTGTTAATATTATTTGGCAGAGGCATTAGCACACACACACACACACACACACACACAACAGTTGGATAGATTACATACATGCCTGCACACACACACTCTCACACATACACACACACACACACACACACACACACACAGTTGTGGGTTGCAGCCAGGCCTTACAGTGTGACTCACTGCAGCAGGGAGTTTCCTTGGATGCTTCATTGAGGATCTAATGTTATGTTTAACGGGGAGATCATCGTAATGATAAAGTCGATGAACAGTAACTCCTCATACTGGCATTCATAAAGGGAGGAAAGTCAAGTTCAGAGGAGTCAGTTTGGCGCTGGGAGCCACTGTGGAGACGCTGGAGACCAAACTTTATTGATCTCCAGGAGGAAAGGAGGTTGTTGTTGCAGCAGCAAGAGGAAAAGGATTCAGCAGGAAAAAAGACGAACAGAAAGTAACTTAGACAACTTGAATTCAGCTGGGGGAAAGTCTTATTATATTATTATTATATAAGTCTAGGGCAGAGGTGTAGTTCATTTTGGCCACTAAAGAAACTCACTGTCCAGACAGCTGGAAAAGGAGGAATTTAGTTTAGTCGTTTATTTGCATAATAGTGACTGTTACCAGGGTTCCCGCACCCACTTGGACATCAAATTTAATGACTTTTCAATGAATTCAAATTCGGTATATTTTGGGGCAAGACATGACATCGGTCGAAATTAGACATCATAGAGGCCTAATTTTTTTACTCCTGATCTTGTCAAGTCAAGAAATTATCGTCAAATCAGTCATTTTAAACCTGCTGCTGCATCAACACAAATCTCCATCTTATGGTTTTTCCTTCACTTCCTGTGAAGTGTTGATGCTGGGACAGAGAGAGCCCAGGCATATTGATGAATTCGGATGCTATATTTTAATTTTAAAAAATCAAGTACTTTCAAGGCCATCCATTCATTTTCAAGTACTTTCAAGTGAAACACCAGGGGAAAGCAAACGCAGATGACGACTATTCTTCAAGCTGCAAAAAAAAAACACCCAACGTTTTGACCGGTTTTGACCGTGTCTTCTTCAGGAGACTTTAGGATTTTAGCATTAGATTTCAGATCTTAACAACGAAGACTATAGTATACTCAAATACTTTCAAGGTCTTATTATATTTTTCTCAAATCCACAAACTTTCAAGTGTTCTCAAGACCTGTGGGAATCCTGCGATACTGGAAGTGTGATTAGAGCGAGCCAAAAATGTCTAGTTTTTCATCTGTAGTGCATGGACAGAAATTAAATCAGTTTACAGATATATACACTCTAACAAGACTTGAACCCCAAACTGTTCAGAGGCCAACAGCAGAAGAAGACCGTGGTGTGAAAGTGTGGATCTGCATGAATGTGAAGCAGGGCGTCGCTCAGCAAAGCCTTCCCTGGATCAAGGGTTAAGAAGAAAGACTCACTGCAGGTGTTAATAAAAGGATCCGTCCGGGCAGCTGAAGGGGCAGCGGAGAGGAAGCCAGTGGCCCAAACTGTGGCTGTAAAACAGTGAGCGGCCGTGTTGTAGCCGGACCATTTGGCCGAGGGTCAGGGATCAAAGCAGCCGGTCGGCCTCGGCCAGCGGACAGGGGCTTACTTCACGCTGTCAATCACCGGGGATTTAGGGAGCTGGGGGGGGGACATACGGGTGGTGGGACTTCAGCGATGAAAATTTAATCCCTTACAGTTCATGAAATACACACAGAAATGAGCAGTGATCATATTCTAGGCGTTGATCTGATGCCTTTATCCAGAGGTTCAGCGTCTTGTTCAAGAATGCTTTGAGAGGACAGAGAGTTTGAGAGGACAGAGAGGATCTTTTTTTTTATTTATCCAGGGATGATTGACTGCCAATGCCTGCTCTTTTTCAGCATCACCCTGCTTCAAAGTTAACAGTTACACAGTTTACCCATTCCCACCTGGGATCAGAGCATTTCTCATCCGCTTTCCCAGCACAGACTTTCTCAATTGGTCCGAGTTTCAAACCAGTAACTTTCCAGTCCCAAGCTAGCTTCTCTAACCTCTCTAGCCGGTTTACGCTTGACATGGCAGCGGACAGGACAGGGTGCATGTGTTAACGACAAGGGCACGTTGGCCGCATTTGGGAGTTGTGCACCACCTGATATTCGAGGTGCGGACGGTGCTGCAATGCGGACAGCGCTACAGTTATGTAAATGCACCTCCGTTGGGGTTTGTTTTTCCTTGTTGGGGGATGTGGAGAGTTGAACTTTCTGACAGTGCCAGTAAAATACTGCCGTTTCCAGGTGTGTGTTCGTCATGAGAAGAGGTGAAAAGATGAGGTGCATGGACACTGTTTCTGCATTTATATGGAGTATGTGCATGTCTAGCCGCACAGAAAGCATGAGCCACACATTAGGCTACCCCTGTTTAAAAATCAAAACAAAAAAAAGTGAGGCCGGGGTCTGTTTTGGCACAAGGGGGGGGGGGGCAGTCATTCTGGCGGAGGAGTCCAGGAGACGGGCTAAATCCTCCTGCAGTGGGGATTTCTCCTCTGAACTCAGCCCCGACATCTGTTTGGTGTTGGTGTGGGCAGGAGGAGATCAGCCACAGGATATTGGACATCCAGGGAGAGAGGGGGGGAAGGGTGGGGGGGGGGGGGGGGGGGGGGGCGCTAAGCTAGCCACGGGACACCTCTCTGTAGCCACCACCTAACCTGTCCTGGCTGCTCCTGTACACTGAATATCCCACAGTCTCCTAGAATAGAATAGAATAGAATAGAATAGAATGGAATAGAATAGACATTTATGCTTGAAGCTGATGCTACTGGCTGATGATCTTGTTCAGAGCGACTTAGGAGTGAGCAGGTAGGAGTTCAGCATGTTGCTTAAGAGTATAAGAAAGAAAATAGACCTATCAAATTACCCATAGAATAGAATAGAATAGAATAGAATAGAAGGTAGGGGGTTCAGTGTGTTGCTTAAGGACACATGGCTGTTGTGTCGAAAGAATTTGTGACCTGGGATATGGGACGGTCTAATGAAATAGAATAGAATAGAATAGAATAGAATAGAATCGAATCGAAGGTAGGGGGTTCAGTGTCTTGCTTAAGGACACATGGCTGTTGTGGGGAAAGAATTTGTGACCTGGGATATGAGACGGTCTAATGAAATATAATAGATTAGATTAGATTAGATTAGATTAGTTTAGAATAGAATAGAATAGAATAGAATCATATTTGCAATGCCATCAGTTTCAAACCTTTCTCTCCCATCATTCTCCTCTGTATGTTATCAATTCAGTGAGAAATGCCATAACAAATAATCTAAAAAAAAAAAAAAAGAGAAAAAGAATACAATAGCTTTATCATATTTTGCTCCATGGGAATATTTCCGGTTCCCCTGTGCTCTCTTTTTAGCTTTCAGATTGGGGATTTTGGGTCTCGTCGCTTATCTTGAAGTTAAGAGGAACAAGTCTCGGAAGTCGGTATAAATTCAAATGTCACTGTTAGCCTCTATTTGTGCATTCGCCGCTCGCACAATAAACAACCCCCCTCAGTCGGAGCTGCTTTCTATTTTAGACTCGCCACCGACCTGGGCTTCTTTTACGGGATAGCTATTATTCAAAGGAGAATAGGTGTAGGGCCCAACCATAAATTCCAGCAAGTGGCCCTTCGGAGGGGTACCGAGCCGAGGAATTGACTGCGTGCTCTGTGATTTTACTCTGGTACGCCGTGACCTTTTGAGTTGAGACAGAGTCATTAGTTTGGTTGACAAGAGCTGCTGTAATAATTCAGGGGGACGGCGGCTGCTAGTAATCCTCGGTGATGAGCCAAACTGCACTCTTGTAAGCTGAGTACACCTGGAAGGCAGAGGCATTTGTTTTCCTGACGCCGGGAATACCCTCCATCTTACCGCGGCCCGCTTGACTTCCGGGAAATCAAACCCTGAGTGTTTTCTAGCCTTTGTGTTTTTTTATCCAGCGTGTTACCGGTGTGATTTTGGGGTTACGCTTTGTTGTTTTGGTGTGAATTTCATTGAGGTTTTAGCATGGCTCCCTGCAGTCTCTGCCACATAATGTAGGCAAAAATATGTGAATTAATGAAAAAGACTGCCATCATGATTAAAGGATATCTGATAATTTAATCATTAACTTACTCTGAGTTAAACTGCAATCACATGAATCTACATTTATCAGAATCACTTTATTGGCCAAGTATAATAAGTGTACAGGAATTTGTCTTGGTGGCATTGGTGCAGAAACATATTGACATCCAGCTTAGTAAGACAAGCACACATGGGACAACAGCACTTCACAGACAGTGGCTTGAGATATTCATATATAAACTGGAATAACTAAGTAGAGGTAAAGTGAGACGGAGTTGCAGCTCTTTGATGAGTGTTTGCATTCCTCTCAGACCGATTGAAAGTGAAGAAGCAGTGAGGAGGACTTGAGTTAAGGGAAAGGATGAGGCAGCAGAACAAACAGGCATTGATTTCAACACAATGACTTGGCTGGGGGGTGGGGGTGGGGGGGACTCTGAAGTTGTTGTTCTCTTAAATAACCTTATTGTAAGGATCTCTTTGTTGGCTATTATACTCAAATGAATCATTGTGTGGCCCTGACTGTCGACAGTGGGAGGTGACAGCTCATTACGCCACTAGCTGAGCTATTAACTTGCTAACCCGGCTGTTAACTACTGCTACTAGTAAACTCACTGATGTTTAGCTAGTTTGTACACTTCAAAAGTACAATCCTAATCTTGTGTGTCACTCTACAGCTGAGTATTTGCATAATTTTCAATATTTTTGTATGATTTTTAGATTGTTTTGGTGTAGTAACAGCGTTTTATGCCACTAGCTGAGCTGTTAACTTGCTAACCGGTTATAACCGGTTAGCAAGTTAAGCTACTACTACTAGCACTAAACACTGGATAGTTTGTACTCTTTAAAGCTAATCCCAGTCTGAGTCACTGTATAATGAGTAATTACAGAATAATTTGCCCCCTTGTGTAATTTTCAGTGACTTGCATTGTTGTTTTGGTGTGGAAGTAACAATTTATTATGCCACAAACAGTTAGCTACTGCTAATAGTGCTAAACTCCCTGGTTTTTAGCTAGTTTGACTTGTTAAAAGGCAGCACTCTCACTTCAAAAACACATAATAATCAGTGATCACCAATCAGCATTTTCAGTAATATATCAAAAAGGTCACCAGCATAGTTTAAATCTTTTCTCAGGCTGTAGTGCTAACACCTCTGAGCTGCTAAATGTGTGAACAGCAAATGCTAAGTCTGACTAATAATGATTTGTGAGGACACATCAGAGGACTGCAAGCGTGAAAGACTGCCATTATGTGCCACATATATCACCTCAACTAAAGGGGGTTTTGTGTGTGTGTGTGTGTGTGTGTGTGTGTGTGTGTGTGTGTGTGTGTGGTGGGGGGACTTCCCATGAGGCTTCACTCCAGGCCCCTCACACCTGTTACACTGATTCATCCATCGCAATAAAGACACCAGACAAAACTGTCAGTCAGAAACTGAGCTTTGTTAAAGAGGCAATAAACTGGGCTTGGTCATTTACAAACTCAATGAACTGTTGGTTCATCTAAGTGTGTGACCTATGAGTGTGGGGTGGGATGGGAGGGTGATGACAGACGCTGTCCCGTAACCAGAGGGTCACAGGTTTGTTCCCTGCGACAGCCAATGAGCCCGTGTCCTTGAGAAAGACGCCATGACTGTAAGTCCCTTTGGAAAGGAGCGCCAGCTAAATGCCTCAAAATGTAAAAATATAGAAAAACAGCAATAGCCTCTGAGGAAGTCTCCTGTGAACATAACAGCGAATGACATTGAAGACGTGGTAGACTCTGCTTGACCCAAGAAGAAATTAAACATATGGCACTGGTCCCAAGATGGCGTAATGGTTAAAACCAAATTTACCCCTGCTGGTTTCAGCCAGAACCTTCTGGCCTAATAAAGAAAAAATAATTGCAGGGGAAACCATGTAGCAGATAAACAGAAAGTGCTGTTGGACAGATAAGATTTAATGAAAAGTGAGACAGCTTTTAGTGGTTTATTCCCAACTTCAAGGACCTAGTTTTTTTTTTAAGATGAAGGAAAATCTAAGTTACATTGTGGAGAATTTATTACGAATGGAGAAGACACTGAAGCGGTTTTGTGTTGCCATATTCCTCTTCATTTCCATCCCGGCTTTGAAGATAAGGTGGTATTGTTCTAACCGAGCAAGCCACAAAGTCTTCTTGAATAGCGCTGACAGAAAGGTCAATAGTCAAATAAACTTTGATGACATGCGGGACTAAGACCTCCCCCTCCCCCTCCTCTTAACCCCAAACCCCCCCTCCCACACCAACGCCCCCCCCCCCCCCCCCCCCTGCCCCACCAGAGAGCAAATTGAGTCATGAATCGCGGGGGGGTTCGCGGGAAGAGAGACCCCCACATGGCACGTTGTCTTTCATGACAAAAAACCGACTACATGTTTTCCCATTCTCATAGGTTCAGCAAAGATAAACAAGGACTTGAAAGCTTTTGTGTAAATACACTTTAGGCATTTAGATGATGCTCTTATCCATTTATTACCAATGAGTGAACTGTTAGGGGTTCGGTGTCTTGCTGAAAGACACTTCGACAGGACGCATCGCTGTTGATGGACTCACTGGATGTCCTAAGGGTTTGAACCTCTGACCTTTTGGTTACAGGATGCCCCCCTACTATACCTCCTCCCCCTCCTCCGCTATTTGAAAGTGTGCTAATGCTGCTGCAGCACCTCCTCATGTGGCAAATGAAGCCTATTGCTGCTGCTGTTAAAGTGTTTTTCTCCAGAAGGTACAAAAGGGTATTTATTTTCTCTTAGAGGCCAATGTATTCTTGAAAGTACGCAATGTTTTTTTTAGCAGCTTTCAAAGGCCCAAGGGTAATGACCTTATTACGAATGACTATATAAACTTTCCTTTCATTTAAGAGAGAGAGAAATGTGGGTTTTTTTATGCAGCATGATCTTGTTGGATAGAGCTGAAGTGACAGCACTGACTGTACTGTATTACAACTCTTTTGGTATTTGTCTTATGCAGATCACAATGCACCTCACACTCAGCGCTCTTGACAAGTCTTTTTCACGAACAAACTCTCAAGCGGGAACATCTGAGCGCTCTCTCGCTGCGCCCCGGAGTGTGTCATCTCATTCCAAATTAACACTTCTTCCTCTCCTCGGCGTGCCCCGAGTGTACTCCGCTCATTCACAATTAACGGGCTCCTTTTGTGCTCCCGTCACTTGCAGAGAGCGCCTGACGTCGGCCATGGAAACTTCCACGTCGACGGCCGCCGAGAAGAAAGACAAAATGGACGGGAGCGGTTTCGGCGACCTCCCGAAAAAACCCTCACCCACAGTGACGAGAGGTAACACTCTTTTTTTGTTTTTTTTACTTTTGAAGCAACAACCAAGAATCTGAATTTCTTCACTCTCTCTCTTGGTCTTTGCATGCTGTGTGTCAGAATAAGCCAAGGTCTTGCAGGGACTCAGCCAGGGGGCAAAGGGGGAGCGAACGCGGCCAATGAAATATACATTTCAAAGATAAAATGCCATCTTGGGAGACGATGCTCTCGGCTCTAGTCGAGCCTGATAAGGTCCCCCCCCCAAACGCAGCGGCAGTCAGAGGTGACTTACAGTAGATGTCTGATAGGAATCCTAATGGAGCCCGGGCCTTAAAAGAGCATCATTAATACCGATCGGCCGCCTCACAACACCGAGTCCTCATGGTGTGTACAGTCGAGGAGTGTGGCACCATTTGAGCCCCGTAAACGCTGATGAATAGATAACATGACAAGAGAGGGCCGGGGCAGGTGAGAACGAGTGTTTGTGTTGTTGAACTAAATGAAGAGTAGCAGCGATCCTCTCTCACAGGGGAGGGACATGCAGAGAGAGAGAGAGAGAGAGAGACAGAGAGAGAGAGAGAGAGAGAGAATGCATGTTTTAAAGATGTCAGTGAACGTGTGATGAAAGCCCGGTATAATGAGGCTGAAAGACCTTGTTCTTACCTCCAGAGTATAAAAGTGATGAATTACTGAAAAAAAAAAGAAATGGCTGGTGGAGCGGCGGACGACACGCCGCTTCAGAGATTGACAAAGATGCCGAGTGATGGCCCACCTTTGAAATGGAAATATAACGTGTGATTTAGTGACATTTTTACTCATTAATGAAGGACTTGGTGGCCTGCCATTATAAAGAAATACTCATTAATTGATAAAGAAAGAACAGAGCTGGAAACGGGGCGTTTTTGGCCCAAAAGTCGGCACCTCGCCAGAAAACAACTTTAACTTGCAGAGACTTTAGTTCTCCTTCATAGATCTGTGAAATATGAAGAAGTCTCTGGGGCTCGACGGGATGTGAATGATTTTTTACTAAGGAATGAGGAAGAGTGATTCGGCTGGAGAGCATGATGTTACATAGATAGATCCGCAGTATGAGACACACTTCTACGCAACATGTTCTTGCAATCTTCTTCCTTGACGTTTAACTACCGCTGGATAATTCCCCTGCATCTGAACTTATAAGCAGTATTTCTCCCTACACATTAAAAAATAATCTGTGCTGCCCTTAACCAGGAGAGAATCAGTGTGAGCAATGCCAAAAAAAATTTAATCGTGGCAAAAGCAGTCATAATTTGGCTTGTCAAAGCATTGACCCACATTCAAAGTACATGTGCACGAGTGTTTTAATGGCAAATGTGTTCGTCCCATGAAGTAGAGGTGAGGATGACATGAGAGAGAGAGAGAGAGAGAGAGAGAGAGAGAGAGAGAGAGAATGCATGTTTTAAAGATGTCAGTGAACGTGTGATGAAAGCCCGGTATAATGAGGTTGAAAGACCTTGTTCTTACCTCCAGAGTATAAAAGCGATGAATTACTGAGAAAAAAAAAAAAAAATTGGCTGGTGGAGCGGCGGACGACACGGAGCGTGAGAGATTGACAAAGATGCAGAGTGACGGGTCACTTTTTGAAATGGAAATACAACTAGTGATTTAGTGACATTTCTGCTCTTTAATGAAGGACTTGGTGGCCTGCCATAACCAAGACATCGACAATTAATTGTTCATAAGAGAATATCAATGTAGGGCAATTTTACATAGTCTAGTGGCACATGCATAGACCAAAGACTCACAGTGCTCCATTTCTTGACGAACTTCACTTACTCAATATTTGATAAAAGATGTGAGCGTACTCTTTGCCTTCCTCTGGGCAGAGAGTCTTTCCTGTAGCCTAAAGGTCACATGTCCCGTCCCGGAAATAGCACATATGTCCATCAACAGCCACGTGTCCTTTAGCAAGGTACTGACATTTTGACAAACATTTAAATAGATGTTTATGCGATGATTGATTTAACTTCAAAAACCCATATAATATAGAGCCGAAATGAAAGTTGAGGCGAAGTCCGGAATCGTCCATAGCTGCTACCAGCATCATTTTGTGAAATTGGGACCTTAAGATATTTCTGATATCAGTTCAAAAACCAGTTTCTAAAACTGTTTTAATATGAACTTTTAGATGATTAATTATATAAGGTGCTGGGCTATCTGGCAATTGTAGTAGTAGAGGCAATTGTAAAGTAGTAGTAGAGGCTGTGTACTATAAACTCCACTCATACATATTTATTACATTTTCAAGACAATATTTAAATGTCCCTTGATCTGAACTTTTACCGTGCCATAATGTTATATTGCGTTCAAACACGAGTCTCATGTAGTTCTCACACCTCAGGATGCGGTGTTGTACCACATATCCATGTGGTCCGCATTGGAAATGAAAAAGTGCGACTCCATGCTGCTTTTTGCTGTTCACGCCGATTAGAAAACATTAGATCTGTGTCACATGCGAGGGGAAAAAAAACATCAGAATTGGGACACTTGTTGTCCCAATTCTTGTGGGGCTGGTAGATGAAGCTGGGACATAAGAATAGACAGCGAGAGTTTTTCTACTGGGTGTTCTTGTGCAGAGACGGCAGGCTGGCCTAATGTTTCAGAGAACGGTCCGTAAACAGAAGATCACAGGCTCAGTCCCTAAAACAACCATCAGCAGCCATGAGTCCTGTCCAACTGTTCTGTAGTCAAACATTTCTCACTCACACTAAGTCCCTCTGGATATTAATGCCAGCTAAATGCCTGAAATGCAAATGTAAATGTGGGGATGGACTGCTTGAATTTTGCTATTAGATGTTTTTTCTATTTAGAGAGTAGAGAGGACTTTGGGTCTTTATTCCCATCAAGAAGAATAAGTTTATTTTGAGTGAAAGCTGGAGGAATTACTGTGACAGACCCTGAAGGTTAAGTTGATTAACACTGGCTCTCACAGTTCATTTTGTAAAGCATATGTGTGTTTGTTGCCTTAATAACAATACTGCAAAAAAGGGAGATACCAAAGTCAAAAACACATAGCATGCTTGCACAAAAATTGTCAGGCATAGTAGAAAAAGTCCAAGACTTGTTTCCATCGTGACCCTTGTTCCTTCGATTCTGTTACCCGAACCATAACCTGAACTTTTAGTACAACCATCCAATTGTATGTTTATGTACGGTCATTTTCAGTAGCAACTATTGAGTTTTTAATCTTCTCTCACCTGGTAAAAAAAACCCTCACTCCATAACTCTTCCTCCCTATCAGCTCTGTGGAAATAGCTCCATATTTTAATCTTAAATAAATAAGAAGCACAGACTCTGAGCGTCTGCTGCAGCCCGCTCCCATCTCATCCAATGGGATATCAGAGAAGAGGCTCACGGTGTACAGCCTCAGTGCTAAAAACCACGGCCGTCTGCCACTGTGCCGAGACAGAGCAATTACTTATCGCAGTAATATGCATTATTATTCCTGTTGCCAGGCCCTGATAAGTGAATATGCAGTATGAGAGAGGGAGGCAGACGAGACAAGGTCCTTGAACCTGAAAGCCCATTCCCAAGCAGGCCGGCGGAGGGAAAAGTAGACAATTCTAATATACTGCCCCTGTTCCGGGCCCCTTTTATTGTCAGTGCATGGTTTACTATGGGCTGCAGAATTCCTGTCACCTAAGTCATGCCCACCTCTGAGCCTAGACGCCGGCTGTATAACAGCCCGCCCTGTTTTATATTCCCGTCCCACGTTATTTATTCAGAACAATTTCCTCTCTATCAAAGGACACGGCTAATGCCGAGTTTTAATATGTTATTTACACATAAAAACAAGCTATTTACAGCGGTGTATGTGTGCAGAAGGGAGGAAAATGAATGGGCCCCCGCACCCCTCTCCGATCTGTTATATCACAGTTTAACAATCTGGATTGCTAATAGAACCATTTATCATGGAGCGGTCATTTATTTTATGTGAGCAGCCCAGGTCCCGTTCCCAGAGGCCTATGGAAATGGGGTGCGCATATAATGAAGCTCAAGTGAGAGTCACTTTGTTTAAAAAGTGGATACGCCACGCTCCGAGTCAATTAGAATGGACCCAGGTGCTCCAGGCTCTCCTGTCTGGTCCTTTTTTGATGATACTCCCTCTCCCCTCCCCCCCCTGCGCCGTCCACCGTGACACGCACTCCGACCCCCCTCCTGGTTTGTATTTTTTGCGGGGGCGAAGGAAACAAGCGGTGAAATAAAACTCTGGCTCGGTGACTTCTGGACCCCGGTGCCGTGTTGTTTACTGAGCAGCGGTCCCAGCGCTGCAGGCGGACCGGTGCAGTTTGGGCAGAACTCCCCTCGCCTCCCCTCGGCGAGCCCCGGGCTCTGCTGCCCAGTTAATGGATTCAAATGAGCGCCTGTATTTCCTCTGACAGCACGCATCTGTCTGGTTATACAGGCCGGGCCAGAGCGCACAGATTTACGCCATCTTGGGGACCTTTATGATTTCAAACCCATTCATAATAACGGAAGGTATTTAGAGGGAAAATATTGGGGAGAAATGCACTAAAATCATGAAGAATTACAGAATGTATGAATCCACCCAGGCTTATTGATGTATGTGTCAATTTCTAGACTCTGTCCTTGGAGAATTAAAGGGGCCCTATTATAGGAATTCAAATTTTCCTCTATTTATATACATATATGGTCAAAGATATTTAATGAAGACATTGTTAAAATTAGATTTTGTTTTGAGTGGTTAAATTTAAAGTTATTGCATTTTCAAAAACCCATCCTTTTTTCCAGGCAGTTTCAGACTAACTCCAGGAAATGCATCACAGCTGGACTTAGTCCTGATTGGCTCCCTCACTAAAGAATTACTGAAATCCGTCCAATCAGGCCAGTTTGCAGAATTTCAACTGGAAAGCCTCCACTCAGCAGGTTTACCTCATTTGAATTAGAAGAGCTGCTGCTGTCGGCCAATCAGGGTCCAGTATTTTGATGACTTAAGTCTTCACATTCATTCAATAAATACCTTTTTAACTAAACTCCATTAATATTCAAAACCTCATGAAGAACATTATTCTTATCCTGAGCCATCGTATATTTTCAAAGCGAAATCATGAGAACTGAATAACGTGGGACCTTGAAATATTTCACTAATGCGGCTTTATTTTAGTATTTTGTGTGCTTGGAAATAGTGAGAGGAAGTGTAGAGGAAGCAGTGTTTTCAAAGGTTTGAGCCGGCGCTCATTGTATTCTCTCCTCTCTGTCTGTGTCGGCAAACTAGGCCAGAGGAAAGGACTGGGTGCCGCTAATGATTTGATTAACTGGCTTTGGTGGCTCATGACATACATCTTGCTGAGAGTGAGTTTGTCATTCGAGAGGGAGATTGATGTGCCGCGCTAAGCGCCCCAGCCGCCCCGACTCCCCCCCCTCCATCCCTCCCTCCATCCTTCCCTCCATCCATCCCTCCCTCCCCGCAGCCTCCCAGGTCTTTTTGCTGAGTTGGGTTGGTCCGCAGGGAGGGACCTAAGTACTTAGCACCTCCTAGGCTGCCCCGGGGCAGACCGGGGGGGCCAGGCCTAAACAGCCTTAGTATTCCCTAGTATCTCTCTGCGGTCGGGCAAAAAAAACACGCATCTGCAAAAAGTCTGTTTTTCAGGAATGAAGAAAAGGACGCTTATTTTCTCATCAAAGCCCATGCATTTTTGAAATGCTACAATGTGTTTTAAGGGCCCGAGGGAAATTCATTCAACACATGAACAGCCATGTAAACTTTAAATTCAAGTGAGACAAAGAAAAACACCAAAATAGCAGTTATGGGAGTTTTTGGCCCCAATAATCTGTGAACTTTAACTAAGAATGCCTACATGTTTGGCTCAGAGAGGAAACAAATCACTCTTGATACAGAGATTAATAAACTGATAATTATTAATGGGATGCCATTTTCCTCATGTTTAGCTGCAGCTGGCTACTATTACATTACAAAGGTGGTCCTGTGTAGTTCAGAGGGCTGAGCATGAGCAATGACGCTGCCAGAGTTTGGGGATTGAATTCCACTGGGTCGCCCCTAAAAATAATAGGAACTCATGGTACTGTAAGGCGCTGTAAGGTGCTCAAAAGTTTCCACCAAACAGCACATGTAGTGACATCTGTCTAAGGCTTCTTCCAGCCTGTGTGTCAAAATGGAGCTGAAGCCTCGGTGACCAGGCTGCCCGTTAGAAACAATGGGATTAGCTTGATTGTGATGAATCCTGAGCTGTGGACAATAGGCCCTCGGTTAGATGAATGGAGACGGGTCCCGGCTGTGTAAATAGTATTTTAAGAGAGGTGGGTTAGCGATAAGGACGGATTTCTTTATCGGGCCGGTAAAGTAGTAAAGCCGGCGGACAGTGAGTAATTGATGGTGGCTGGATGCGCAGGCCCCCACCGCTAGCTAGCGAGCTGCACAGGGAGCACTCAGGGGGTCAGGCCCGCTGGCAGAGAAAAATGCGACCGAAAAAGGCTCAGCGTCCACCTCCTACTCCAAAAGGACGGCCACTAATCTTCCTGAGAAGAAGAAGAAGAGGGGGGGCGGCGGTTCTTTTCTCTTTCCCTGCCGCTCCGCTGTCTAAATGAGGCCCTGCCCGGGGAGGCCTTGGGAGAAGCAGCAGCAGAAAAATAGCCCCCTGACATTAGCACAGGCTTACTTACACACAAACTACTTTCTGCACACAAACTCCTACTATTTCTCTGTCATCCAGGACAGCTGCACTGCAGTGTAGTGCTGAGAACAATCAGATTTTCTTCTCTTTTCTTTTTTTATTTAGTGGGGTAGTGCGCACTGATTTTCAGACTCAGATTTGTTTCATTTAAAGATAGAATTTTTAAAACATGTTAAAATGTTCATATTTCTCAGAATAATCAAAGATAACACAAAGAGTCAGGGACTTTTTTCCATTGTGGCCTTTCTTCTGAAATACATAGACAAAGAGACATAGACTACGCTCACTACATTATGACATCATTTACAGAGACAGACTACGCTCGCTACATTATTACATCACAAACAAAGAGAGACTATACTCACTACATTATGACATCATTAACAAAGAGACAGACTACACTCTTTACATCATAACAGCAGGAACAAAGAGACACAGACTACACTTGCTACATCATTAACAAAGCCACAGACTACACTTGCTACATTGTTACATCATTATCAAAGAGACACAGACTATACTTGCTACATTGTTACATCATTATCAAAGAGACACAGACTATACTTGCTACATTGTTACATCATTATCAAAGAGACACAGACTATACTTGCTACATTGTTACATCATTAACAAAGAGACACAGACTATATTTGCTACATTATCATAGTGATAACAGACTTCACCTGCACTCACCAGATAATGACTTCAATAACAGAGATATAGACTATACTCACTAGATTATGGCATCATCAGCAAAGAGACAGATTACACATGAAATTATGACATCATGAACAAAAAGAGACATAGACTCCACTCACTAAATGATTACATCATGAGATTACAAGCCTCCAAAAAATGTCTATCTTAACAAGTCATTTAGTCTCCCTTTTCAGTCTTAAAATCTTTTTTTTAGTGAACAAATCTGCCAAAGGGGTGAGATAATTTCCAATTTCCAGTGAGATAACTTGTTCTTAATGTAGCATCTATTTATGTGAATTGTCTTAAATCAAGTGTCAACTTCTCTTGAAATAAGGAAGATCACTCCACCAGTATCAAGATGTCACTTGATTTAAGAAAAGTCTTGAAACAAGCCGATTTGCATTGGAAACAAGTGAAATTCTCTCCATCCACTGGCAGATTTCTTCACTTGTTTTAAGAAAAGCAAGAATTTAAGAGTCAATGCTAGATTAAATGTGTTCAGATGGGCATTTTTGCCTGTGCTCTCTTGGTGTGGCCCCTATGGCCCTTCAGTACAGTTTTCCTCTAATCACAGTGCATTTCCACATGAGAACTCACATGTGAGCCTACTGTGGGCGCATACAGAATCATCCGGGCTAATGGGATTTCTGCACACACATACATTTCTGCGGCTCTTTGTAAACATTTAGCTTGATGACTTTCCAAGATGCCCTCGTCCTCTTTTATCTGAAGTTTCACTCAGGGGAGAGGCTGGTCTGAAGGACCCTCAAGATTAGATGCACTAAGTGAAAACAGAATGTTTTCTCGTATTTTTAGTCTATTTATAGGCAGGCAGTTGATTGCTGGATAAAAATCAGCTTTTTAAAAAAATACATAAGGCTTTTTGCCCTTGCTTGCTCTGTCACTCTCCCTCCCTCTTTCTTTATCGCTCTCTTTCTTTGCAAGTTGTTTTCCGGCCTGAGCACAGTCATTAAGGAGACTTAAACTTGAAGAAACATTGGCCTAGATATTCCACATGAACCACACATAGATGCATGCAACACATAGTAATCTATGTGTACCCACACTGGTTTCCTTGAAGAGCTCAACGGACATGCCATTCAGTGGAAAATTTTATCCAAAGCATCTTACACTAGAGTCCACATGAGTATGTACATTAGTGGGAATAGAACCCCTAACTCTGTCAGCTTTAATGCCTTGCTCTACCCATGAGGCTCCACATCCACATTTCTAGACCACAAAGCATTCTAAGGACATTCAGAAAGATAATGGCCATCTCATGTCACGTTGTGCCAATTTATAGAGCGCTTTTAATAGAATTGTTGCAAAGTGCTTTAACAACAAAGGACACAAGTACAGATACAAACAAGGGTAATAAACACAGGAGATAGTACAAGTTCATCACAAACTCCAAGAAATTGGGGCAGAGCTTATGTTGCTATTTATTGCTATAAGACCATCTTTTCTGTTAGAATTCATGTTTTACCAAAGATATAAGCCGCCCTGTAAAGCAAATTGGTGTTTTGGTTTTTACCACTCGCCAAGCCCGAGGATCAAAGTGAGGTTTTCTGCATTTTAGTAAGTCTTATTGGTTGACTGAAGTTATCCCAGGGCAGAAATATGCAACCATGAGCTTCAGGCAACGTCTGGAGACATCAATCTCTCAAAGCCATTAAGGTTTGCTTGCACTGATTCCAAAAACAACAGGCTACATTCCTGGAGATTTACAACTGTGGGGAGTGAGCGGTTGGGAGCGATATATGGATGTTTTAGAGGATTAAGAGCCAAAACTCCCCCACCTCTTTTTTTTCTCTTTCTTTTTCTTCTTCTTTCTCTACTTGGTATCCCTCCTTTCCTGGTCTACCAGACTGCAAATTACTTCCCCGCCCCTTGAGAGAGTTGTGTCTGTGAGGTTTAGGGGCAAGTCCCAGGTTGATCCGGGTTCAGCCCAAGAGAGAACAGCAGCACACACACACACACACACACACACACACACACCCTGGGAGACTTAAGATTTAAACATGAGGCCAGACACAGTGTGAGAATTCAACAAATAAAAAGTCTCCTTCCAAAATGAGATACACGCATCACCATTTGAATCACTCACTCACAAAATGAAAAGTAAAGCACATTATGGGTCGCTATTAAAGTTATGAGTCATCTAAAAGCCCTTTGCTTAAACACTAATTCTGTGTTTGAGGATAGAGTCACCTGTGTTTTTGGAAAATTCGCATTTTTCCATCATGGATATTTATAGCATTTCATAAATAAAACCTTTCAAATACACCAGTGTCAATAGGAACAGGACTTTAAAGTACATATAGCACTGAGATACAGTTTAGCAAAAACTAGTAGCTGTGGCCTGTCCATAAATTTGATTCAACATTAATTAGGATCACTGGTGTCAAAGCTTCAAGTAAAACTTTTAAAATGATCAAATAGGGAACGTGCCACATTCTGGTTCCATTATACCAGGCTTGTTTATATTTTACACTGCAATTTTAGGCATTTAGCTGATGCTCTTACCTAGAGTGACTTACAGTAAGTAACAACAGTAAAATAACCTTCAATTCCTAGATCAGATGTGGCCAATATTCCTGTGTCCAGAGAAGTGACAGGTAAAGAAAAAAGAAACAAGAAACTCCCAAACTTTTCATGTCAAAGTGGAAAGAAAATTCAACTAATTGTCATTTTGCTGGGGACCGCCTGGACCCCAGTTTGGCAACCAATGCCCTGTATGACAGTGTATTGATCAAGCTTCTGGAGAATTTTTGTAAGCGAGAAGCAGAACTGCAGCACCGGGAACCTCAGTGATCTGAGCTCTGAGCCAGATTCCCTGACTGGAAGTGTTAGTTCACTGTCTGACAGCGCAGCCTCACCGCACCGCAGATCATCCCCAACCATAATAAACACACTGAGGGGGAAGAGAGGGAGGAGGAGGAGGAGGAGGAGGAAGAAGAGGGGGGGGGGTTGCTGTAGCGTCTTGTGTAAACAGGTCAGGGCGTGGGACAGACTGACGAAGACTCGGCCCAGATTGGTACGACTGACAGGTTTTTATTTGCTGCCCGGACACATCTGCCCAGGGTGGAATGAAAACACTGCACATGTGGAAACGTGTGTGTGTGTGTGTGTGTGTGTGTGTGTGTGTGTGTGTGTGTACGTGTGTGTTAGCTTGACTTGTGACCCATTAAGCAAACAGAGGGTCAGTGTATGTGTCACTGTACATGCCATACTGCTGTTTGCTCATAGGGCCAGGGAATCACACTGTGAATAAACCACTGGAATAAACTAGAACTAGAAGGGCACTCGGAGAGCGCAGACCTCTGCCAAGGTTCGTGCTATTATTGCTTGTTTGTGAGTCGGATCCGGTCCAAAATTTAATGGGTTCTTCCTTGGCCCGTGCTACACCCTTCCACAAAGTTTCATGAAAATCGGGCCAGTAGTTTTCCCGTAATCAGACAAACAAACAAACATAACCTCCTTGGCAGAGGTAATAACTGGTAGATCTTGGTTTACAGCATAATAACAATAGATATGAAGACACTAGACAGAAAGAAGCAATCCAGAAAAAAATGTTTAAACTATAGGGAAGATAGATAATTTAAAGATACAATGAAATGTCTTGCAAAGCATGCTGGGAGTGTCTTGAAACCCCAATGGGTGGGGAAAGTGAGTTTTGAAAGCCAGAAATCTCAGCTTTGAGTCATTGGTATTGATCAACAACCCCATCGACCCCCCCCCCTGCAGATATATCATGTTCAGTAAAAAAATCGTACTCATTGCCCCTTTAATCCACATCAGAGAGCGTTTCCCATAGTTCCTCAGTCAGCTCATCCTGCCCTGTCCCCCGTCTGTGATCTGGTGTAAGAGAGGAGAACCCGGGGCAACAGGAAGGCCGGTCCACTCATGTGCTACTGATCCGATCTGTGCATCCAGCCAGCCACAACACGACACACCGAGAATCACTGAGCATTACAAATCACGCCGGCCTGGCCAGTCTATTGTGAGCTCCAGACCCGCCCCCACCACACCCCCACCCTCTCCGTCTTGTCCTTATTTGCATGATTGGGATGTATGTGTGTGTATGTGAGGGGGGGTGAGGGGTGTAGGAGGGTTCAGTGTGGGGTTTTGAGGCCCGAATCTGAGATTTTGTGCCTAAATTCAGTATCTTTAAATTTGGCTGTTTTCATGCCCACAAATGACCATCATGAGACACTAAAACTCCCCACTGAAACCCAGACTAATAAAATAATTTATTGGTGTTAGTGTTAGCAGCTCTTCAAGGCAGACTGACCCACCCACCTATTCAATGGCAGGGGAAATCTTGTAATACATTACTGCCTTTAAATTAAATATCAACTGGAAAAAATATTATTGGGCAATGAAATGAACATAAAAATGTGCAAACATAATCATTCAGCAGACTGTTTTTCTGTAGCTGTGGTCAGGAGGAACCTCCATCATATCAGAAGTGGACCACACTGACTGGTCAATATCTGATATGTAATTAAAGGCTGATATCGGCAAACTGATATATCGGTCTAACACTAGTTTGTAGGATTGCTTGGTAAGAATCATATTAGAACTACCTTTTTTATTAACATTTATTTATCCATTGAAGTTTGGCTCACACTCTTTTCCAGAGCTGTTATAGAAGACAATACAAGGAGTACCAGAAAGTTAAGAGAGTATTTCGGAAAGTTAGTTTAGTTTAGTATACTTTTATGTGATTGACAGCTTACTCATTGTCGGTTACTCCAAGCAGATTAAAACAAAGGCTAAGAGTTATTATGCAAATACTCTTTAACCAAGGTCTACATGTAGCTGATGCACTTATCCAGAGCAAAATACAGGTCCAGGAAACATGGTGGTCAAACATTAGGAGTTGAGGGGATTGAAGCAGTGACATTCCAGCTACGGGACAGTCTCTCTATCCACAAGCCCCTCTCTAACCCTCCCGCCCCGTCTTGCTCCGTTCATTTTTTCCCTCCCTCAGTCAGAGAGCCTCTCCCTGCCAGCTGATGGAAATCCCCAGGCGTCTGGCCCTCAGTAAGCCCTCCCAGACAAATACCAACCACATAAAGCAACCCGAAAAAAAAAAAAAAAAAAAACCCTCCACATTTCCTCACGTCAGCTTGTGTCATGTTCAGGCTCACTCCGCTCAGTCTCCTGGTTCAGTCACACGTTATGCTGTGAAACTTTTAGTATTTTAAGGGTAAAAAGGGCCTGATTTTGCTTAGTTTAGTTGCACAGAATGAGTTTCAGTGAGTGCAGCAGTAGAATAAGCTCAGTCACAATGAAACAGCATTTAAACCAATGGGAGATCAGTTAGGGAGAGAAGGGCAGTTTGATTTGATGGGAGGGGCGGGATTGTTCAAAAATCTGTGATGTTTTATTGGTTGGAACTCTTATGTTGCTTCCTGGTACACAATGATGTCACCACTAAAGATTTTCCGTTTTCCAAGAAGTAAAAGTAATGAGATTTTGATATAAAAATACAATAAAATATTGTTTTTTGGATTTTTTTTGGCAGAAATTAGGTGTCAAATAGGTGTATGGTATGATAGTTTGAATGAGCTAAAAAAAAAAGCAATTTCAGTGCGACTTTAAAAGCAGCCAATAGTAAGCAGGCATAAAGTAAGACCATAAAATGATCATGTAAGACAGAAGGAGTAGAAATGAAAAAAAATAAACGCTAAGGAGGAGAATGTAGAGGAGATTTGTCATTTCAAGATAAGGGCAAATTAGAGGGAGTAGAAGCAGAAGACATGGGAGAGGGACGTGAGTCAGTGGGGAGAGGCTGAACTCATGAATGAAACATCGACTCTGGGATATCTCAGGATACTTCCGCGGTTTAAAAGCACGGGGAAAAGTTACATCACATCCTGTGTATCGGTAAATTAACTTTGTCCCTCGCTCTCAAGGACGCACGGGCCGCAAACCCTCCGTCAGCGGCTGCTGGAGCACGTACAAAACGCCTCATTGAGGATGTGATGCCCGCACAAAGAGTCGATGAGGAGATATTTCCCATACCCAGCATGGACCCGTTGCTAATTCCGTCGCACAAAGGGAAGAAAAGGAGGGAGTCAGGACATGAGAAAGTCTGTGGGATGAGGCGTAGACAGGAGGGGGAGCCCGGGTGGGTGGACGCACTCCAAAAAAATGTCCATCTTAACAAGCCCTGTCATCTTGTGCCGAGTCGATGGAGTCCTAATATGTTGTTTTTCCTAAAACAATTGACAAGATCTGCCTGCAGGGTGACATAATTTAATGTGTTGCGAATACAGTTTTACTTGTTTCCATAATTTTTCTTGACTCAACTGATCTTGAAACAAAGCAGATCTCCCCTCTTAACATCCAGATGATGTCATTTGAGTCAGGAAATGGTTGATTTGCACTGGAAACGAGTGAAAATACCTCTCCCCCCATCGGCAGGTTTTTGCCAGAAAGAGAGGATTTAAAGAGTCAATACAATAGTAAATGACTTCTTAAGATGGATATTTCTTGCAGTGTGGGGTATGAGGGGGGGGGATAAGAGGGTTTGGGTGGGAGTGTGTGTGTGTGTGTGTGTGTGTGTGTGGGGGTGTCGAGTTCAAACCAACAATGAGCGACCCCTGCGTCCATTCAGCTCCCCCTGCTTCAGTTGTCCATCATAATGGCATGTGATTTGGTTTGGATTTAAAGCCTCTCCCTAACTTGTTTCCCATGCTTGTTTTACCCCCATAAGGACCGGATGAATGGAAAATCCTAGAGGACATTTTTGTTGTTGCTGCCATCCAAAATCGAATTATTCCATGTTATTACATGCTCAAAAGAAATATGTTTCCTATATTTCTGTAGGCAAATAACATGAAGTTGATATAGTTTGGGGTAGTGACACATGTCTGGGTTAAACTGCTTATGTACCAAACGGGAACAGTAACCTCCTCCCTCCCAAACAGCTACAGCTGCCTTTGGAGAGCAACAACGCGCTTTACAAAGTTATGGTGAAATGAGAAGAGGCTCGCTAATTGCCTTGTAAGTATCGGAGAAAGCAGCTGGAGATTAGCAATAACAGCTAATTAGCTCGGCTACAGTCGAAATCAAAGCTCGCGCATGAGGATAAACACACAGTGTCGTGTTTGTCTGCCAATTATAAATCTTTACAAACCACCAGGTTGTCACATCGGTGGATTTTAAAAGCCCCGGTCTGAGTGAGGGTGCGAGGTGTTCTGTTTCAAGGCCCTGTAACCTGTAACTTTCCCCCTTAACACCAGACCCGCTCCTGCATCACCAGTGGCCCATAGCAACTGTTAAAATACTGTAAAGCGACAACATGTGAGTTAGCTCTTTTCTTAATTCAACATTCACCCAGATTGAGGAATATTTTCCCTCATAAACACGCTGAAGTAAATGGTTCCCCATTAGCTGGCCTTATGCTCAACACTCAGAGAGCCTATGAAAATGATTAGAGTCTCAATAAAAGGCCTTTTGTTGGAGTTGGAAATCAGTTCTAACACATTGGAACGATTCTTTAATGCTGTCTGCATTAAGTTCAAAGGGATCTGGGGTTGACGGGATGGCCTTAATAAAGATGCAGAAATGAAAAACATCGAGCATGCAAATTTGAAATAAACACACAGACCAAACATTTTATTTGGTGCCAATATTCCAAAATACATCGTTGAACTGCTGAATTTGAAAGCTGATGTTTTTTGGCAGCCACACTCAATAAAATGAAACACTGCATCACATTTAATTTAACTTTAGCTGACAGGCTTATCCAGAGACGCTTACAATGAGCGCATAGTGGAATAAGACGAGTAAGAGTAAGGAGTGCAAGAGTCGAAGCCAGAGCAAATATACCTTATGCTTATACCACCCAACAATCATTTATGATAGATTAGTGAAAGGTAAAGGAATGAGAGTCAAGGAGTAAATGAGACAGGAGCATCTACAGTGCAAATAAAGGAAGAAGATATAGGAGAGGGGTTGTGATTTAGGTGGGAGAGGAGAGGATTGACCAACTAACCCCCAACCAAATAGCACCCTGCAGATTGGTGTATATACAAACAGAGCTGCTCTGGAGTTAAAAAATAATCTGATTGGTTGAGTTAAACCTCAGTGGGCGGAGCCAAAGAGCCACAGTTTTTCTGGCTAAAGTAACGTTAGACTGAAGCTCAGTGAAAAAGACAAGAGGTAAGAGAGGAGGAAGCTAATATTATGAAACCTAGTGCTCTGCTGCTAACTGAAAAAATACAATCTATCCATACTAAGTTATCTAGGTTAGCTAGTTAGCTAGCTGACCTTCAAGTTCAAACTAGCCAAAGTATCTTATAGCTAGCTAGGTAAGCTAGTTAGCTAGCTGCTGAGCTTCAACATCATGAATGCCATGATCAGGAATTAATTAAAAATAAGTCATTGTCATTTATATTTTTTATAATATTTTGACCAGAGTTTTTGCCATTTAAGTTTGCCAGTTAGCCAAATTGTGCTCCAAGAAACTGGTGGTTCCACCCACTGAGGTTAAACTCAACCAATGAGATTATTTCTGCCTCCGAGAAACGTTTGTAGAACTAAAACTCCAATCTGCCACTTCCCCACACACAAGTCTCAACCCTTCAGTCTTTTCTTTTGGTTTCTTTGGCTGTATTGAAACTGATCCCACTCTCAACCTCACTTTGTTCCCAGTTGGGTTTTCCAACAGCCTTCAGTGGGTCTGACAACACTGAACCCACACAGGGTCAAAGTGTTGCATCCAGTTGTAGACTTCTCCTCCTCTGTTTGACACAAGAACCACATTGTAGGGGGAGGTGTGGGGGGGGGGGGTCTCTTATCTTCTTCCTCACTATATTTCAATCGACTGACTTCCCCAAGACAAGCTGTTTATCAGATGAAGGGTTTCACTTCAACACGCTGTATATCTGCTCTGAAATTCCTGTCAATACACATCTTAAAAAAGCAAAAGATGACTCACAACTTTAATAGCAGCCTGCAATGTGTTTTATTTTCATGCCAGCAATCATTCTGAGTCACCAATTTTTTTCAAACGGTGGATATCCCATTTTGAAATTAAACTCTTCTAATAAGACATAGGCCTAGTCAGTATCAAATGAATGAGGTGGTAACTGGGACCTGGAAAAATGATCTTGGATCAGATCAGTTTTGGCTGTGAGGGGATGACTTAAGCTTAAAAGATGTGATTTAATGATGTGTGTGAATTTTGGGATGGGCAGACGCAGCTGAGTTGGAAGAGGGCCAGGCGAAAAGCAAAATGCCCTGTCGCACTGCAAAAAATGTCCGTCTTAACAAGTCATTAAGTCAAAATTTTATTTTTCTTTAAACTGACAATGGAGTGAGATAATTTCACTTGTTTTAAATGCCATTTCACTTCAAGAATTTCTACAAACAAGTGGCAGCATCTTGAAATCACTCCAGTCGTATCAAGATAATGTCACTTGATTTGAGAAAATTCTTCAAAAACTTTGATCTGCATAGGAAATAAGTGAAATTACTCTCACTCAAGATTTCAAGACTCTAAATATTAGATTAAATGGCTTTTTTTTTGCAGCGTGGCACTTGAGTGAAGTGGCAGGGGCCTCCGCTGACGGCATGGCGGGTCGGGGGGGTGGGGGGGTGGAGGGGGGGGAAAGGAGAGTGAATAGAGAGCAAACAGCGAGTGATTGATCTGTTTTCACTAATGACTTGGCAACCGTTCAGATGACACCATCAACAAGCTGGAAACAGGCTTCACAATGCAGACTTCTCCTCTGTGGCTTGTGCTCAGGATCTTCAAAAACCAATAGGAACCAACCAGAATTCTCCTAGTTGAATCTGATGATGTTTTTTTTTTTTAAAGATTTATTTTTGGCATTTTATGCTTTATTTGAGAGATGTAGTGAGAGAGAGACAGGAAGGTATGGGAGAGAGAGCGAGGGGAGGACATGCAGCAAAGGACCACGGGTTGGATTCGAACCCGGGTCGCTGCGGGAAGGCCGGAGCCAAATGGTACGTGCCCTACTCGGTGAGCCACCAGGGCGCCCCTGAATCTGATGATGTTTAAGGGAAAATGTCTTGCCTTTTATGTTTAGAAGCTGTTTCTGACGTTATAGAAATTATCTTTTGTTTGTCTCAATGACACTTCAGCAGGACGGTTTCTGGGGCTTGAACTTGGGTTTTCTTGTTGAAGAACAGTTTCGCTACTCATTACGCCATCTTGCTTCCCTAAAAAAAAAAAAGCCCAAAAATGATCAAAACCAAGATTTTTTCAAGTTAAGTCTAGATTTAACTGTAAAAATACTTGCGTTTTCCTTAATTTGGAAGCTATTTTTCCACCCACAGCTTTTGGAACGTCAAAAAACGCAGCAGCTACTGCGTCCTGCTGCGTTTTTTGGCTGCGAGAAGAACATATAACCGCTGGGAGGTGGGTGTAATGACACATTTCTTACTGACAGGGAAACTCGATCACAGCTGACAAGCGGTCTGCTGGGCTAGCGGTGAAGCCCACTTGTACATAAAAACACGCCCAGCATCGGCGGGAAACCTGAGCCGAGCCGACGATGAGGACCGACGTGAGGCGGCGACGCCGAGCGGGCCGCGCCGCCCCCGCAGTCCCAGCTGGGCCGCCGGAGCGGAGCGGGGCGGGCGGGCCTCCCCTCTTTCAACAATCCCCTCAGCCCGGCTCTCGTTTCCTAATCAAGGGGTTCCCCTCCGTCTCACAAATTGCAGGAAAAATTACTGTAGCCCCTCAGCTCTCTGCTGTCAGGAGAATCAATCATGGGAATGCAGTGACTGATGGAGGATTAGCACGGCATAATTTAGGGACTTGGGAGGAACACCAACAGCACATTTCAGAAAGACTTTTTTTTTTTTCCTTCAATTTTCTTGGCATTTATTTTTAGTTTACTTGCACATAGATAAAACAAAGTGCTATAAACAACGATGATAAAATCACAGAAAGAAGAAAATGCAAATTACTGATTTGTGCAGGAGATGTAAAAAAAAAAAATCCCCAAGGCGCTTCTAAAATCTCACCTGAAAAAATGGATCTACTTATTTTTTTAAATCTGAAAAGTGACATTGTTTATCTCCTGTCTGTCAGAATCACTGAGATTTATACTAAAGCCTGCAAAGACCTTTACAATGTTTGCTTCTAATGCCGCTATCCGGTTCTTGCAGTGGCTCTAATTTCGTCAGGAGGCTAATGGCTCTTATAGACTAATTGTTGGTGTGATGTACTTTGTCTTCAAGCCATTGGTGGTGTGTGCACAAGCTAATTAGCCACCAAACCAGGCCAAGCAAGGACTGAAATAAGGTCAGGAAATATGCATATTAGGGCTGTTCTCATTTATGCCATCTCTTTCTTAATAAGTCGATACACTAGCCACCAGAAAGTCATTAGACAGGACTTTTAAAGATGAATCACTGTAATGATGCTTCATAGAAAGAGATTTTTTTGGTCAGCATTATGTGGAGGGAACAAAGTTGAAAGGCGCTTCATATTTAATGTTTTGTTCTATTTCAGGGGGACTATTTTTTTGTTTGAAATCCTGCGCTTGATCCCTGCACAGTTTATAAAAAAAAAAAAGAAATAAAAAAAAAGAAATGTCCCTGAGACGCTGCGCAGCATCCTTATGAAACATCGGTGTCACTCGTTTTCTCTTTCTTTCTTTCTTTCGCCAACGCTTTTTGTCCCGTTCTGATTCGCTGAGATGAGACGAGAGGTGCGAGTCAGCATTTAATTGTGTGCCGTGCTCTCATTGTGTGAGGCGGCCTCTCCTCTCCTCAACTAAGCACTTTATCATTACACACTGCGCTGTTTGCCGGGCTTTGTGGCCCTTACCGTTCCTATTCAGCCGCTGAATTGCGTGGGTCAGAGGTGGCCCACTGGGGATGTGCTTGGGGGGGTTGGGGGGGTTGGGGGTTTTGGGGGGGTCGCTGGAGTGGTCTGCCGCCGCTCCTCTAGGTCTGAAAGAAGCCCGCTGTGACAATATTTGCCAGAGAAAGTTTGCATTGTGTGACTGTGTGGAAGTTGGACAGGCAGCTAAACATCCTCAAGATTTTTGCCAAATCACAAGTTACAGACTTGATTCATTTATTTGACAAAAGCAGTGCATGTTAATGGAAGGCACGGTGGCTCAGTGGTTAGGACTGTCACCGCAATGCATGCTGGGATAGGCCCCAGACCCCCATGACCCTGAAAAGGAAATGAATGACCCTGAAAGTGGACCAGAGTTGATCAGAGTTAATCAGAAAGATTCATTTTTATGTCTTTGTCTTGTTTCAGTGGTTCAGTCTGACTTACTTCAGCATCATATACTACTCTTGTCCTTGATTTGGTCTTTGGAGTGCAGATTTACACTTACACATTTTTAGGTAAGACACACATATCCAGATGAGTGAGCAGGTAGGGGTTCAGTATCACTTGATAAGAAACATGACTGTCGATGGACACATTTTGCTGTCCCGGGGATCAAACCTGTGACCTTTTGGTAGTGGGACAGTGTCTCTAAACACTGGGACACCCTGCTGCCCAGAGACCAGAGTCCTCCTGGCTGAGGTTACACTGCTCTGTTTGCATGAAGATAGAAGTAAAAAAAAAAAAGGGAAGTCAAGAGCAATTAAAGATTATTACATAAAAACTCACATAAACATGAGTTTTAAGAGGCGATTTAAAAGACGATACTGACTTAACAAGCTCCAACTTGTTAAATCAGCCTGATCAGCTCTTGTTTTCAGTCTAGACTTTCTATTCACACTACATTCAGATGATGCTCTTGTCCATAACAGGTTAGATTAAGTGTCTTGCTCAAGAATACTTTTTCATTGTTGTGGGAATCAAACATGAGACCGTTTGGTTACAGGACAGCCTTTCTAACCACTAGGCCTGGCCAGCTCTGCCAAGGTTGGCTCTAATAGTAATGTATCAGCCAATAAAACATGGATGTGGTTTTCTGAATTGAACAGAACTGAGCCAAACTAATCATATTGAACTGTTTTTAACTGAGCAGAACTGTACCAAGATGAGCTGAAATGAACTGAAGTAATTTGTGCCAATGGATCCAACTAATCATAACGACTGAAAGGGTTTTTTTTTTAAAGCAGCTTCCCGTGTCTATTATTGT
Organism: Centroberyx affinis; assembly: GCF_046629955.1. Classification (NCBI taxonomy): domain Eukaryota; kingdom Metazoa; phylum Chordata; class Actinopteri; order Beryciformes; family Berycidae; genus Centroberyx; species Centroberyx affinis. Next base: position 62,873 of record NW_027281567.1, on the reverse strand, counting down.
TCATCATGCCAAAGCACGCAAATCCTGCTGTCATTAAGCTATTTGTGTCTGCAAACACAGTGAGTGAAGACAGCTGCCCCGAGACGGAAAAATAAGGGAGAAGTCGTGCTTTTATGAGGAACAAGGCGATTTAAGTAAAGTATACTTGATGAAACGCCTGTTCGGGACAAATTTGAGGGCGCCTGAGCAGGCAGTCATGGAGAGGAATCTCCAGCTGGGACAGATCCCCTCTCCACCTCCTCAGTCCCCCCCCCTCCCCGTCTCCCCACCCCTCCATCCCCTGCAAAGTCGCCAGGATCCAAGCGCACAGGAGGCATATCCGCACCCAACGGCTGTTCCTCATTTCAGGCTTTTACAAGAAACTCCCTGGTGCAGATAGATCCACCTGAGCATGTTGAGGGACTGCTGTGTGCCGTGTGTCAACTGAGGTAAAGCTGCTTAGGGAGTCATCACACCTAAGAGGGCAAAGGAAAAGTTTTTGCAGCTTGTTTAGCAGTAGCTTGTTTGTTGGACAGAGCTTTGGTAACCTGTCATCCTGCAAGATTTAGAGATTTATTGGCGCCGGTTGTTGGTTTCAAAACGCTTCAGAGTTTGAATAAATCGATTCAAACATGCTTGGTGTGAATGTGACCTGAGCTTCGTCTTCAATTCCTCTTCATTCATGCATTACTTACAGTATGACGGCATCTTTTCCACTATTCCATGTGATAACTACTAGTGTTTGACAGTGTCAGTACTGAATGAGATAATGATTTATGGTATCTCATTTGAGAAACTCTACGATTCACCAATGATAGCCTCCTTTTCACTGCAGGACCAAATGGTGAGATTGAAGCTGAATGTGTCTAGAGCATGTTGGCAGTTTATATACAGTAAGTGCTGTGTATCTGTTTAGCAGTCTGTGTATGGGTACATCTGGTACAATCACGTTGACTGGTAAAACAGACCTAGGTAGTGGGAAAGTGGTAATAAGGATTAGAAAGTCAATTCCCTTGAAGTTTGTCTCTGCCTCTCTTTCTTTCTTGTTTTCTCCCTCATTGTGTCTCTCACGCATCTCTTTAACGGAGAAAAGAGATTGAGAGAAAAGTGAAAAAGTATTGTTGAGGAAAGGTCACTCTGAAGTGTTTGTAAAGAGGTTTTTGTGTGGAGGCAGGAGCAGCGGTCAGATAAGCTCAGACTCTGAAGTCAAAGGCCACGGTGGTGTTGGTGTTGGGGGAGGGTGGAGGAAGAGAAGGACAATCACTTGAGCCCAGACTGAGTATCTTGATGGAAACCCTGCAGCTCTTCCCTCTCCAATCACTATGTAGAGTCTGGACACACTTTTTCTGCCCGCTTTTTATTTATGCAGGGTGGGGTTTTGCCGAGCGCACATGCTCTGTTGCACATGTTCACACCTGGAAGCGGCCCAGTACAGCCAGTCTCCTACTGGTGGCCACTGAGCAGCTCCACTGGAGCAGCTGGGGGTCAAGCATCCTGCACAAGAGCACCTCGATCGTAGTTTTTGAGGGAGTGGAGCGCATTACTCATTCCCTTTCCCCACCTAGATTTTCCCACCTGGGCCAAAGCTTCTCCATCCTCTCGGCTCCCTCCGCCCCCCTTTGTTGGTCCGTTTGAAGACGTTTAGTCAAGCTGAAGAGGTCCAGCCCATCTTTAGAAGACTCTTGTCAAACGTGGAGAAGTCAGCTGGGGGCCTGCTTTCCATCATGTACAACAGCAAAGTGTCAAACAAACATAGCGAGCAGAAAAATAAGGCTGGTGATGATAGTGGAGCCAGGGGAAAAGCAGGGTCAAAAAATAGAGGCAGTCCTGCTTCAGCAAATCTTGTCCGGGTTGCACATTTCACTTGACATGTCACGGGCATGCAGTGTACCATTTATCGACATGGGAGGCTGAGGAGTGCTGACGCGACAGGACCCCGATCTATTTTGGTTCAGCTGGAGGTCCGGGCCTCCTTGGAGAGGATCAGGGGATTGGTGAGGTGAGAGGCGTGAAGCAGGAAGAGACTTCCTCTACTTCCACCTGCAATGCATCCATCACCGCCGCCAACCAATACAATGAGGAGAGGAGGAGAAGAAGAGGCGCATCATTCAAAACATCGCCCTGCGTTGGTTCTCTCTCCTTGTGCTTCCCCTCTTCCAACATCTGTATCCAGAGAGGCCTCCACTGCGCCTGCCTCATTAAGACATCACAACAAGAACCTTTGCAGAGCTAATGTGTAAAAGTGACTCGCTTGTGCTCAGGTGTTATTCTTAGCGCACAAGCAGGTTTCTTTAACCCCCCCCCCTCCCCCCACCGCGCCCCTCATTTTGGAGAAGAACTAGGTCTTTGTTTAATTTACAGATGGCCCATTGGAGTAATTTCCCACTCAGCTGCTAGACTAGTCCAGGGCGAGGCATAATCCCAGGCGCCCCCCTAGCAAGGGTGCCAGCGGGGTAATATGGATGTTAGCAAGGGAGCATGGTGACAGCCCCAGAAGCGACAATTTAATTCATTGTATTTTAATTATCGCTCTCATTCACCAACTACAAGCCCTTTCTCGGGCTCCTCTCGACAGCGTGCCTTTTATCATTGGCCCGTCTCGAAGATAATAAACTTTTGCTTTAAGGTAATTACTTAATCTGGACAAACCTGTGTGTTAAGCAGTGCTATTAAGGGAGGGGGTGATAAATCAGGCATGCATTGGAGGTGGGTGATTACTCGACAGTGCAATCAGTCTTTGGACCCTCGCAGTCTTTTAAGTACCTAAATTACACAAACAGCATGCTAACAACATGCTGCTTGTCGCAGGGCGAGTCGAGGAAGCCCATCAGCGCCGCTGTGCACCCTGCCTTGTTTTGTTAATGCCAGCCGCCGTGTGTTCACCTTCAGCCCGGTGATGCATGGAGGTTATTAGCACGTGGCCTAAGCCCAGCTGACGAATGCTGATAACTCTCCCTCGCGGCGGTTTGCCGCTGGGGCCACCTCGCCACAGACACACAATGGGACGGACTGGATGGCTAGTTGGCCGGCTGCATGGATGGATGGATTGCCGGTTGGCTGGTTGTGGATTGGGTGGATGACTGGCTGACTGGGTAATTGGGCAGCAGGGTGGCCTAGTGGTGAGAGAGACTGTCCTTTAACTGAAAAGTCACAGGTTTGACCCCAATAACAGCCAATGTGTCCATCAACAACCAATCAATCACCATTTAGATAAGTGGCAGACTTTCTTTCTTGGAGCATAATTCTCTGAAATAGTACAGCATGCTTAGGGATTGGCTTTTGAAGCCTTAAAGTAATAATCCATGTTATTTTCTGATCAATAATTGTCTGTTTGCTACTTTAACACTTATTGATCTAACACAATAATGATGAAAGCTTTCCCACTGTCTGTTCTAAACAGCCGGTGTCTGGTAGCTCTTTCCTGGGAAAAATCCTCTGACACACAGGAAGTGATGCTTTTTACGTTTCCGGTTTGTTTGGAATAAACAGAAGAAGAAGAACTGGGTAGTTAGCATGAGCAGCGATAGCCACCATGGCTGAACAGACAAAGAGAAGAGCGCCACCTACAAAAACTCAAACTCTGAAAAAACTGAAAATCCAAGCTCCACCCACACTGTTTGATTGACAGGTGATCTCTGGGAAGTGCAGTGCAGCAATGAAAGATGTCACCAAAAGAAAAAAAACCCACGGATGTCGCAGATTATCACTTTAAATAGCCATTCTCTTGTGTGTAGCAGTATGGTGCGAATTTGTGTATGTAGGACGTATGCCAGCTTTTTCTGCAGCAATTTCCTGCTTGGATCTTCAGATTCCCTGGTTATATTGTGAGTAAGACACAAAAGCTTTTTAATTTCACAGCAGAGGTCCGGTCTGAGTCCTTCTATCCAGGGAGAGCACTAAGTCATCTAAGGCTGGCTTTAGTTTGGACATTAAATAGCGTTAGCCTCTGATGGGGTGGGCAGCGTGACCATCTGCTGGGTAGAGAGATGCCAGTCTGTAGTTGGAAGTCACTGTTCACTCGCTCTGGGTAAGAGCGTCATTTAAAAGCCCAAGGACTGTCAACACCCGATTTGAGTTCACTAAACTTTCACCTGAATACAGGAACAAAAGATGTGGTAATATCCCACCAGGCTGCTGCAGGAAGATCAGCGAACAATGAGATATCCTGAGGGCTAAAGGAATACACATTAAGTCTTTAGTACCAGGGACTTAAAGGGGCATTTCACCCAAAATACACCTGAACACCAGCCTTCAGTCAGTGTAAGTGATTCTCCAAGCTTTTTGCTATGGTTTTTAGCTAGACATTGATTTGAATTTCAAAAAAGCCGAATTCACTGTAAAAAGTGAAACAACTTACTCGCCGAAAACTATACTTCTTCTTCATTTTCATGGATGACATCACTCAGAACTTCTCAAAAGCTTTCAAACAAAAGGAACTCATGCAAAACTCTTTTCTCTCAAAACTATGCATGCAAGTTTTTAGATATATACGTGAGCTTGTACACACAGTAAGTAATCTTTTCGGTGAAGCGCCTCTTGCAGCATTGTTACCATATGCCCTATTAGCAATTTTATAACTAAATTTAGATCATGGTAAACTCGGAGGTAGCGTGGCACAGCGATACAGGAAAACAGCGGTTCTGCTGCATGCGTACGGAGGAAGGGGGGCTGACTATGAAAAACTGTTGCCGGCCCGCTGTAGCGCTCCGCCAGACGCTAAAACAAATGCTATCAAGCAAAGACTAATAGATGGCTGGAGCCTAAGCGAGGGCACGGCGGCACCGCCTGACGCTGCGTACGCCCAGGGGGGATCGGGGCCCAGTGAATCAGGTAAATGTGCCTCTTGAACTCTCCCGAGCGCTCGCCTTTTGTTCTTCCTGTGGCGGCAGAACAATGGAGCTGTCTGGGTGATCGAATAAGCCTGCGCGGTCAATCCCCTCGCCAGGACGCTGGGGCCGTGCTGACTGGCCCGCGCCCAGGCCCGCAGAGAGAACCTCAGCCCGGGTGACTCGATGACTGGCTGGATGACTGGCTGGATGACTGGCGGACGACTGGCTGGATGACTGGATGACCGACTGCTTATCACGGGGCTCCCCCGAAATCCATTACGGCAAAAGCGGAAGGGCCATTTTTGTGGAGAAATGCAAGCTCAGGAACTTCTGCACTGCAAGAAATGTTCATCTGAAGAAGTCATTCAATCTTGTATTTAGTTTTAAAATCAACTGTTTTCATAACAGTAAAAAATCAGCCAGCTTCACTTGTTTCCAATGCAAATCAACTTCTTTCAAGAATTTTCTTGAACCAAGTGACATTATGTTGAAACAAATCGACATTATAAGATAATATCACGTGTTTCAAGATCATTCTAGAAACTGCATTGGAAACAAGGAGAAGTATCCCACCGCACTGGTAGATTTTTCCACTAGTTTTAAGGAAAACAAGATTTCAAAGTTGCACTAGGCAATGTTAGCAGCTCCCAATGGCAGCAAGGGGTAACTGTTTGAACTTCAGTACCCATAAATCCTGTGCGGTGAGGTCAGTAAACATCACACAGCTCGCTCATGTTTACCGACCGGCCGCTCTGTGATACTTTATACCAAAGAAACCAAAGAGACGAGAGAGGAGAAGATCTAACGCTGGTGAGTCCAGCTTTCTCTGCTGCTGGTTAGGAGACAGATTGGATTTCACTCCGAAGTTTGGATTAGTCTGTGGGTGGAGAAGTGACCACACTGACACCAGGATTTATCTGGATTTATTTGGGCATATAAGGTGCATTTATAGGGCCTCAATTACTGGGAATGGGACACTCTTGTCTATTGCAGCCCCACTTTGTGATTTAGCCTGATGAAACAAGTGTATTTTTACATCAAAATCTTGCCTTGTGCAGCTTTAAGACTCAATATCAGGATAACTTACATGTGCATATGGACATTTTTTGCAGTGTGTGGTCTTCTCTACCCACAGTTCACTGCAGGGCGGCTCTGACCGTCATGTTTTGGTGACCTAGATTTTCTGCTGCTCTTTGTCTCCTGCCCCATCCACCCATCTCCGCCCCTCTACCCCCATGACCCCCTCTTATAATTCACCCCCAACTGTTATGAATGGTGCATTAACTCGAGCTGCTCTTTGAATGGGGGCCCTTTAGCTCACACACACACACACACACACACACTCAGCCTACACAGTTCTATGCAGTCAGACAGAGGGTAATTATACTAGACTCGGCCAAATTACAATGGAGAATGTCTGGGACGGAGAGAGTGCGGTCAAGGCGGTCACAGTGTAGAAAAGGCCGATAGACAGACAGATGGATAGATGGATAGATGAGGTACAGACACCTTCGCCACCGCTCTGCTGTCCTGTAAGCCGTCACGCCATCTCTTTGCTCTGGTGAAACCGCAGCTCTGCTCCGGTTCCCATGTTGTGTTTCAAACAGCTGCACAGCATTACAGTTGCGCTGCTGCTGTCTGAGTTTTGAATGTCAGGTGTGGCGCCTTTATTACAGTGTTTCAGATCAATTAAACACACAACCCCGGGGCTTTTTCCATGACAAACACTTTGAAAGGGGGGGGGTTATGACTTGAGCATGAGTCACTCACGACTCTAACACAACCCAGGACACAGGAACTGTTGTGCTTGCCCTATTCATGAAGATTACAGAGGAGTTTCGTTCTAGAAACGCAATATGTCCGTTTGGCAAACAAAGAAAAATCAGTACATGAAGTTTAGCAACAGTAGAGCTTCAAGTCCTGCATCACTAACATTATAAGCAACTAATGGTATGGAGGTGAAGGGTCAGAGTCACAGTAGCTGACAGTACATGCAACAAAATATTCTTCTTTTGTTCATCAAATGTTCATGTTTTAGTTGTTTTTTTATTCCCATCAATCATTTTGTAAGAGTTGGAGCCAACAGCAGGGATTTATTGATCCCTTTTAATATTGTAAGATGTCAGGTAAGCTCTGTGGCAGTGGTTCTCAACGTGGGGTCCGGGGACCACCAGGGGTCCTTGAGGGGGTTCCAGGGGGTCCCCAGCAAATCGATGAATTGTTAAACTTCACCATTATTTCATTTACAAGAAGTTAATACAATTAGAGAATGTAGAAGAATGACTGTTTTGATCATAGTTTCATTGTTATCTCTCTACCTATAATACAGATAGTCATGGAATTCTGGACAAAATTTTGATTTGAGTCCGAGAGACAAAATCTCATCAAATGGGGGTCTGTGGCTCTGATATGTACTACATTTGGGGTCCTTGATATAAAAAAGGTTGAGAATCACTGCTCTACGGGAAGCCCTGTATGGAGCAAGAGTGTTTGTGTGTTGATGCATTCTAGAGAAACAGGAATATTTGTTAGACCTTTTGTTAGGGCGCTGTGGTTTGACTCCTTGCTACTGGTTGGCAATCTTTGGATTTAAAGCACTAACCTGCAGCATTGTCAAATAAATAAATGACTGTTACCACTTTGCTTCATACTTCAGTTTGTACTGCAACAGCGCATCAGTCCAGAATTTACATTTAAAGGTTTCCATACTAAAAAGAGTGCCAAAAGTCACAGGCTTTGCATTTTAATTGCAAAAGAGAGGAGAGATGAGGAAGCGAGTTCATTTGTTTCAGCCTTCACCTCGCCGTCAGCAGCGTTCGGAGGAAACGGGAAAACCGCTCCCCGCCTGCCGGAGCCTCTGAATCATTGCCCGTTCCTAAACTAAATAAAGCTCAGACGGCGGGGTGACAAGTGAAACCGTCGGCCACGTCGAGACAAAGCACGTCGCCTGAAATAAGCCAGCCTCGTTCCATCGGGGCCCGGGCGGCGAGTAAAGGGGCATTTCGGCGGGCCGTCTGGGACCCGGCCTGTCCGTCAGGCTGTCAGGGTGCAGAGTGAGAGGAATGGACCTGGAATGCTGACTCACTCAGGTCCCGGGCCCCTGGGAGCCCCGGGAGGCCCCGAGTACAGATAATGATCCATGGCCCTGACCCCTCCGCTCCACAATCCCAGGTCACCCCCAGATTCCCGCTAGGGTGTGTGTGTGTGTGCGAGTGAGTGTGTGTGTGTGTGTGTGACACTTGAAGAATTTTAATGCAATCCAGAGATCAGCTGGCTCACCTCTCCCTCCTCTCCCTTGTCTCCTTCTTCTCGTCCGCTCCTATCCGGCAGCAGGGAGACGAGTTACACCAGGTTACAATTAAAAGGACCTGAAAACTGGATTGGGAGTGAGGGAGGGGAGGGATGAGAGAGAGAGAGAGAGAGAGAGAGAGAGAGAGACAGACAGAGAGAGAGAGAGAGAGAGAGTTAGGCAATGCCCTCATGGAACACATCCAAAATAAGAAAAGGCCAAAGCAACAAAACCTGAGAAAAATGTTAACGAGAAACATAACTCCATAAAAAAAAAAGAAAAAAAAAAAGTTAAAGACCCCAAAAGGCTTCATTTATGTGGTGGTAAAATAAAGACCTTGCCTCTCCGCTCCAACATCATCTGTGGTTTTTGTGTTATCGCAGCAGTTAATTAGCGCTGATGTTTTTGGGTAAACTTCCCAGATCCAAAAAAGATTTCTTGAGAGGAAAAAAACACTTCTTTAATGAAAAAAAAAAAAGGCCGTTAAAGAACGCACGATGAAACACACAAACCTAATAAAAATAGATGGCTGTAAACGCAGATGCAAATTGAAAGCAGAGACGCACCTTTCATCGCACAACCTGGGCTTTATCGTCGGGGGGGTTCTTTTGCATATTTGCCCCCGAGCGAATAAAAATGGATCGGAGTCAACCTGTGGCCTTTGTTTGGCGTTGGATTATTGGCGTTGTTGAGGCGGGAGCATCAGTGTGTGTGAGTGAGCTGTGTACGTGCCTGGCAGCGCTGTTTGCACTCCTCTCTCCAGCTCCTCTGCTCCTAAGGAGAAATCGGCTGTTTGGACGGGAAGAGGGCTAGAAGAAGAAGAAGAAAGCTTTTCCCAACGCTGTCAGTCCCAGTTTGGGTCGGGGCTGCGGCTTCCCTCCACACAGTCCATCATCTCGCCTAGTTCAAAGAGTGTCTAGCTGCAGGTCTTTGTCAAAAGCCCGGTTGGATATCTTTTATGTTCAAGATGTAGGATTTCTTAGGACGACTTTGATTATTTATTTATTCCACTTCTCTTGTGTGATAGTGCCAATATTTTACACGAAACTGCTCAGCTTGCTCTGAAATTCATGTTGCTTTATTGTAGCCCTTTTGCCTTTGAAATTTCTTCTTTTTTTTTTTTTTTTGAAAGACAAGCTCTTTTTTGAAGTCTCCCTTCTCTCCCTCTCTCTCTCTCTCTCTTCCTCATCTCTCTCTCTCTCTCTCTTTCTGCTTTTCTGTTCCTTGCAGCCCCCCACCACATCTTCCCCACCTTTCACACGCCTATCCCGATTGACATGCGCCATCACGAGGGAAGATACCACTACGAGCCCCACGCGCTCCACGCCATGCATGGGTAAGTGGCCTTCTTTATTGTGAGTAAATAATTTCCTGGGGGGGGGGGGGGGGGTTTCTACGTGTCAGAGCAGCGTGTAAAAAAGTCGGACGAGCGATTCCTCAAGGCGCAGGTTGAACCAACTTGAGGGGATTCTGTACAGAACTGAGCGGTGCGAAGAGTGTCAGATCTTTTTGATGCAAATCGTTATTTCCTATTCAGTTACTACTGTACAAGGCAGAGGGTTTTTTATATATATATTTTTTTTTAAACTCCGGAGGATTGGCTCGCAACACTGTTTTTAGGGGGCAATGATGAGAGCTGAGCGTTCGCCAACTTCAATATCAAAAGCAGATGACAACACGCCGACTTCCAAAGTGAATAATCAATGCTAGTTAAAAATTTCCCCCTCTGCATCCCTTGTTTCCGATACTGTTTGATTATGTGGGCAGGCTTTGCTGTTTTTGGCTCGAACCATCGGGGGGATGAAGTACGCTAATAGTTAGAGAAGCGAGCTCGTGTATGTGTGTGTGTGTGTGTGTGTGTGTGTGTGTGTGTGTGTGTGTGAAGATCGCTCGGAAATCCAAAGCGGGAAAGAAGCGAACGCCGAACGTTCGATAACTGCAGCCGAGGAGCCGCTGAGCAAGGCATTTTGTGAATATGAACTAGGCTGTTGCATGGAGAGAAAAAAAAGCACGCTCCCTCAGCCAACTTTCCCCAGATAAATAACGGTTTAAAAAAAAAAAAAACATACAGGGGGCCAGCTTTGCTTTTTGGCTCGTATCAATCTGGACTTCATTCTATTAGCGGTGCTGGATCCATCACAAATGACATACACGCAACCTTTCCCACCCCCTCAACGTCCCGCGCCTCTTTATATTCATTAATGGCTTGCAGTGGAGCTAATCTGTGCGGTGCAGGCCATGTTGCCCCCAAGCAAGCGCCATAATTAAACTCCCATAGCAGAGGGGGGGGGGGGGTCACCGGTACCGGCAGCGTGCGGTGCGGCGGCGGTGCTCGGTTCAACTTTCAGGCTCCTTGCTGTGTGGTTCAATAAGAGAATGCAATGCCATTTATTTTCCTGAGGGAAATTCAGCCTGTAATGAAAATAGCGTGCATCAAACACTGTGCAAAATTCACTTGTAATTAGCATTCCCGGTTTAATCATTAGTCCGGTTTGTGCAACATACTCAGCATATGAAACAACGTTCATGGAAGTGGAACAAAATCCCCAGTATTGTTATCGGTGTGGTCAGGCTGGAGCTGCACATCAAGGGGAAGCATGGCAAACAGCGCGCACGGTTAAATTATCAGTCCGGTCAGTGAGGTGCAGCCAGTGCAGGGTGGACAGCAGCTCCGGGGCCGTGGCACACTTTGAGGCAGAAACGACGAGCAGCTCCTTCCAAGTTGTTGGCCGCGACGCTGAAGTTAAGTTTAAAAAAAAAAAAAAAAAAAAGAAAGAACTGGCGTCGGGACAAAAAAAGTCAATAGAATTCTCCAAATAGTACTCTTACATTTAAATTCACAGATTTGATGGTGATGCATACTTCGCGCCTGGCGGAAGCAGGGCTATTCATCACGCCGGCTGGGAAAGTAGAGGGAGGGTGAAGGGGAGGGAGGGGGGGAGGGAGGGGTGGGGGGGGGCTGTCTGCGGACTCGGCCACCTTGATTAATGTGATTTGATCTTGACAGTGGACCCCTAATTCATCACGACCTTGATCTAGCTGTCGCTCCCCCCTGCCTGTGCCAAATTCACCTAATTACAGGAACATTGCGCAGCAAATTAAGTGCGGTGTCATTTGTCGCCTGGTGCGGCACTTTATTATACACTCGTGGCGGCGTGTCAGAGGTCCCCTCCTTGATTGTCTAACATGACATCTCGGCGCCGTCCCCTTTATCATTGTTTGCATATACCGTAATGAGAGGGCTGGTTATTTTGTCAAGGCTGTCATAAAAAAAAGCAGCAGAGGGGGAAGCCTCTTTTTTCTTCCTTCCACCGGATACCGAGGACGGTTTTTCTTCCCCCGTCGCCGGGCAAATGACAGCGAGGCGAGGAAGTTGCGGGCCGCGGCAGACGGAGCTCACAGGGGAAACACTTCCTCCTCTGTGACGCCGTCGCTGCACAGAGAGGGAGAGGCCTTTGGGGGATGTAAGCCACCTACATGGAGAGGGAGCTGTCCTGTGGATTGATACCAAACTAGTGCCGCTCCTGTCTTGAGTTTACAGAGTTTTGGCGTATTGCAACTTTTTTGAAAGGTGTTTCTACTTTATTAGACAGTATGCAGTGGAGACAGAGAGAGGAGGACAGGCAGCAGAGGTCAGGAGCTGTATTCAGACCTGTAGGTTAAAGGTGTACATGGTGTGCACCTTTAACCTGCTGATGCTGGGTCTAGATCTGCTGATTTTTATTAGGTCCTTACTGATCTGGGCCTGTCTGAACGCCTGTGGTAGGAACCTTTATGGAGCAGCTATGCAGCCCGGGTGTGGATGTCCTGCAGGGAAAATTATTTTGCATTTTGCGGTAATAAAGAATAACTTGTGCGAACGACATGTAAAATGTGGCCTTGAGTTGCATAAACTGCCTGCCAATAGCTATAAAACATGCACATGTAATAAGTTAATATACTGTATATAGAGCCAATGCAACCAGACCAGCCTTTTCTCTGAGGCATGAGGCAGGAGGAGGAGTGTGTTGAGCAATACAGATCCTTTATAAAGTCTATAACAAGTCTGCATATTGAAGGAGGAATAACATATTACCTGTAAATATCCTTTTCATTTATTTCTTACTAATAAATATAAGTTTTTACCTGTAGTAACTGACTGAGGAACTGACTGAGCTTGATTGAGAATTCAACCATATCAAAGGCCTGATCAAACTAAATATGTCTTTATTCAACAAAATATTAATACCAACCCTAATTAAATATATGCAGTCAAGTAAATTCACTTGGCACTTAATTTGTTCACAAAAAATAACAAAAATTCCAGCATGAATTAACCAAATCAAGATATGTATCTTACAATCAGAACTAGTTAAATTTCTTACACTCTCATCAAATTTTCTCACATAATAAGTACTTTATTTATAATGAAGGCTGAAGACCCACGTAACTCCTCAAACACATTTTATGATCAAACATCCACACACTTTTTTATTAAACTTATTTACAATAATCCTAACATTTCAAATGCATTGTAATAAATTAGATTATCAGAAGGTTTTGTTCTTCATTAATCTGGTCGCTCAGTATTCATGATGTCATCCATGCCAGCCCTAACCCTAACAAGTAACATCTTTGTACTCCAGAGCCTTTTGTCGTCTCTATAAGTTGTTGCTGACAGATTAAAGCTGCTGTCTGTATCCATATTGTCACAGAAACACACTCGTACTTGCTGAGTTATTCACCCCGACGCTCACAGCAGGCAGGCGTGTATCTCCTGCTCAGGACTTGTTATCGGAGGCGGGATCTTCGGGCTTCGTTTGGGTCGAGCCTCACAAACACCTGAGCGTTAAACACATCGAGCCCCCGACGCTCCGTCCATCAAACCCTCAGCCTGCTGCTCCCTGCAGCGAAGCTCAAAGGCAGAGTTCAAAAGGAGTCGCCGCCCGCTCCGGCTGTTTGTTTAACGCTGTCAACAAGCGCTATGCTGAGAACTCTGGGTAATCCTTAAAGCTCTACCTGGCCTGAAGGGACGGGATGGGACGGGACGGGACGGGACGGGACGGGACGGGACGGGACAGGACGGGACGGGACAGATGAGAGAGACCCATGACACAATATCACTTACTTTATGCTGTCTATCTGCAAGTTTCAAACCAGTATCTGACATAATTAAATGAAGAGTTGATTTACATAACGGGAAAAACAAATCATTACCTAGAGTTCATGATTCAGTATCTCTAAATCACAGATGGGCCAGGTTATAAAAGTTTTATTATTATTATTGTTTAGCGAACCCTAACCCTAACCCTAACCTATGATCCGAAAGACACCATACTTTGTTTTCATTTTGTGTTTTCAATCATTTTGTGTCACTTTTTTTTTTTTTTTAAGTCTCAGTGAAACGGCATTTCAGAGCATCTTGCTTCTTTAATTTGATGCATTTGAAACAGCTTATTGGGGCAGGACATAATGTGGGGAAGGATCATTCAAAAGTGTAATCCAATGGGATATCAGGGAGACAAAGGCAGTTTTATTTGATGGAAAGGCGCGGGACTGTTCAAAAAATTAACCATTAAAGATGCACTGTTTTCCAGGAAGAAAATGTTACAGGATTTTCATATATAAAATACAAGAAAATCAAAAATTTTGCAATTGGAAAATCAAATAACAAGGTGAAAAAGTAATTTTTCATGTCATTGTAACTTTAAGTTTCTATTCGTCAGTTCCAGTGAGTGGAGCAGTGTCCGTACCAAACACCAAAATTTAATTTGGGCAAATAGGACGAATTACAGTGTTTCAATTAGTGGGGATGGGACGCTCCTCTCTGTTGCAGCCCCACTTTGTGATTTAGCCTGCTGAGAGGATGTGGTATATTTTTACATAATTTTTTTTTTTTTTTTTTTTTTTTTTGCCTTGTGCAGCTTTAAGGTAAACAAGATTTTAAGAGCGGGAACAAGATAAATTGACTTTTTAAGGTGGCCATGATTTGCAGTGTTGCAAACTAGCGCCATGATATGTTTGTTTGTATCTAGGTCATATCTTCCTCTGCATGCGGGTGTGAGGAGGAGGGGGGTGGGGGGGGTGGGGGGGGGGGGTGAGGGGGGGTGAGGAGGGGGTATTGCCTGTTAAGTTTGAGCCATCCGCTTCACGCAGCAGTCTCATAAACCTACAGTGGGAGTTTATTCCAGCCCCGCGCTGGACGGCGTGATTTATCTAAATCAGAGAGCTCCCTTAGCCCGACACTGGAGACGAGACTCACTGTCACACTGTAATTCATCTCTGGTGTCGCCGAGAAGCAAGTCAGAGCAGGGACGGACAGACACACACACACACACACACACACACACACACACACACAGACACACACACAGAGGCACAGCCATGCACACACATAGGCACAAGCAGAAATAGAGACACACACGCATGCATACACACACATATATACATACATAGGTACAGTCACACACATACAGACACACACAGAAACACACACACACACACACACACACACACACACTCATACGCACACATCCACACAGTTCAGATGCATGTAAAGGAATACATGTATGTGTTACACTTGCACACGCAGACACAATCACACACACACGGTTCAAATATGACAAATGCAGCACAGCGGTATCTCAAATGCCAAACATTTTTATCTTCTTGTAGCTGTTGGAAATGTAATATTATGTCACCACCTGCTTCAGCTGCTGTTTTTGAGCCAGATCACAGTTCGCTGGCTTCAGGACGTCCTGCTGGATCAGTGGTCTGAGGCGCGTATCGTGTAACCGCAACATCCGAGGTTTGAATCCGGCGTGGTCCCCCTTTCTCTCTGTCCGCTCTTTCCTGTCTCTCTCCACTTTCAAAAATATCTAATAAAAAGGCAAAACAAAAGCCAAAAAATTATCTTAAAAAATAAAAAAATCCCGGTAAGAGCCTGGTCAACATGAAATACAGGCGACCGATTGGGCAGATTTCTGAAAATGAGTAAACCAAATCAGTGACATCACAACATAGATTAGAGTAGAATACAGACTGTGGTCCAGATTCACTAAGATCACACTGTGAGGGCAGTTTATGGATTTTTTCACGCCTCAGTTGCTTGAGGTAAGAGTGCAGAGATTTCATCTTATTTACTAAGAAACTTATGCAAATCAAATCGTCGCGCAAACAAGCCCTCGCAAACAGCACCGCACAAGCAAACAGCCCCTTCATCACCAATTACAGGCACAAACTGCTTCAGCTTTTAAGACTGTGACACCAAGGCTGCACCCTAAAGCCCCTTTAGAACCGGAGCGTTCTCTGATCTGACCTGAGATTCTAGACTGAAAATCCTCTCCTCTGCTTCATGGCAAAAAACTACGCAAAGTCTTTATGACACCTTTCAAGGGATCTACAATAATTTAGTTGTAATAATTAGTTGGTGTTGTGAATGTGTGTTATAGTGAATTGGACGCAATTTGCAAGGCCTCGCCTAAATGTAATGTGGGCAAAATAACACACATTTAAAAACAAACTGTTAAGTGAGCAGCATGGCTTTCTGATTTGGTCATTTTGGTGTTAGTTTGACATTTTAGCTGCTGTGCTGACACCTTTCTCCAGAGAGATTTCACTGGGTGTAACGGTAGAATAAGCTTCAATTCTTATATATATTCTTATATAGGGAACATTACAAGCAACCAGTACTAAGGTTTGCATAGGTCAGCGCCCCAACAATAGATGTAACAAATATTCCTGTGTCCCTGTAATTATTATGAGCTGAGTGTGTGTTTAAAGAAGGCAATAAAGTCGTACACCTCGTTAATGGTATTGATATCATGTTAGCACCTGCTGCAATCCAAGCCATTAAAAACAAATGTAAACGCGGGCATAGGGAACATAGAATAAGGTAATGTCTGCCAGGAGGTGTGAGAGGCGTCACGCCCGATTAGGTTCCTTCAAGCCACACCAGTAAATACATTTATTATGAGGCCGAGCGCGTTCGGCTTTTCAGCTGTCGAGCAGCACATGGCCCGCTGCGCCTGCACTTCACGTCATTCACAAGTGTTTCATGGCGTGTTGAAGACAGCAGACGTTTAGATTTTAGGAATTAAGCTGACTCTCCTATCCAGAGTAGCTTTACAATGAGTGAGCAGGTAGGGGTTCAGGGCATTTCAATATGATCCTAACAGTAACACTTCAAACTCAGAACAACTCTGACATTTTACATCATCTGACAGTCAGCAGAATAAACCTAAACCTTCAGGATTTCATGCCAAAGCTGGACTGAACATATGAGCTCGGCCCGACTCAGACTTGAGAAAAGCTGAATCCAAACCAAGCCAGTGGGCTACAGAGTTCGGGTCAACAACTTGAACATGCTACGCTACACTATAGGTATCTGTTTGAATTGAACCCAGAAGTCATGCAGCATGATGTCAGTAAGCCGCACACTTCTCACACCTAAATCTTCTTCTTAGTGTCTGTTTGGGGTGGAGGTGAAGAAGAGGTTCAGTGAGTCCACGTTTCTCTGGATGGAGCGCTCACTCCCTGCTGCTCAGGAGAAAGTTTTGCATTTCACTTTAAAGTTTTGACTCCTGCCAGTGTCCCAACACCCGACACCAGAATTTCCTTTTGGCAAATAGGGCGAATCTACAGCATCTAAATTAGCTTCTCTTGCCTAGTGCAGCTTTAATTAAAACCCCAAATTGCTGATAAATTTGAAATAATATGTTGCCACTACTCCTACTTAAACCTGAGGAATTGAGTGGAAAATTTACTTCAAATGAATCCGAACATCAGAACATCATCAGAACCTAACAGGACCCAATTCCACTTAATACTCAGATTTGATCGGAAGTAGTAGCATATATACCACTGGATCCAGTTCGCTCCTGTTGGGTTCGGGTCCTAATGTCACGGTCTGCTTCCCTCTCACCAGGACGGCTGAGGTGAGAGCCGCAAACCACCCCCCCCCCCCCCTCTCTCTCTCTCCCAGGTCTCAGCCCACTGCCTGGCGCCAAACCAGGATACGCTCCAAAGGCCTGGCATTGTGTTCGCCCAGCGCCCCCAGAAAACTAACCGCAGGCAGAGCCGTCCACATTTGAATATTACATTACTTATCCAGAGCGATGGGCAATGGGTTTTGAAGTTTGCCCTCTGCTTCACGGAGCGGCCGTTTGCTTGGGAAAAGCGTTTCGGGCATGTTATGGCAGAAAGAGACCAATAAATAGAAGTGAAGAGAGAAATATTCATATGATTCATATTTAAAGGGCCGGCATAGTTCAATCTGAGCCGTTAAGGCGATTCCCTGTACTTGTTATCATGGTAAACAAACCCTCTTAGATTGGATTCAAAGGCAGACAGAACTCACCTGCAGGCTGTTACACGATGAGAGCTTATCAGTCCAGTATTTGTGCAATAATAGCTAATAAAGGAGCGAGGGGTTGATTGCATTTTTGGGTGTAAAATCAGATCTCTATCTCCAGCAGAAAACATTGCCTCACTTGTGTTGCAATCCCACAACCTGGCTACAAGATAATAAAGCCTTTGTTGAAGGGTATTGTGTGTATTCTTCATGGAAAAGACAAGTAAGAGGCAGAGTTGCTTGGATAAACATGGAGGAAAGGCCTAGACCAGATCGGGACAAGTTGTGAAGAAGTCTGTGTCTAATTAGGAGGTTTATTACCTTAAACACTGGCTGTGTTATGTTAAACTGCCTGTGTAAGTGAAGTGCTTCCTTCACTGTCAACATGAGAGAAGAGTTAAAGGCCGGGTTTCAACTCTTACACTGCAAAAAATATCCATCTTAGTCCAAGTTATTTAACATATTTAATGGTTTGAGTCTTACTTGAAATGTCATTTTATCGGGTAATTTATATGTTGAGTGCATTTCAGGACTTCTACCTTTGAAATCTGTTGAAACCCCATGGCATACTAAAATTCATGGGCATCAATGAGAAAGAA
This sequence comes from Centroberyx affinis, assembly GCF_046629955.1. Lineage (NCBI taxonomy): Eukaryota > Metazoa > Chordata > Actinopteri > Beryciformes > Berycidae > Centroberyx > Centroberyx affinis. Next base: position 44,846 of record NW_027281567.1, on the reverse strand, counting down.
ATTCTTTTCATCACTCCTGAAAAACTTTCCTCCTCTAGATGACAGATTTTTGTTGACAAAAGCCATGACATTGGTTTTTGGAAAGAACCTTTGAAGTTGATAAAGATCTTTCTGGTGCCAAAACCTAAGATCAGCACATTTTAATACAATTAATAACTGTAACAGAATCTTAACATAATTTAGGCATTTTCTAGCTTCAACTTGCTGTTTCTCAACTCAACATGTTAATAGCAACACATACAGGTATCATACGTATGTCAAAAAAGTGCACTGCAAAAAATTAAGTTGTGATTTTATCTTGTTTCCAGACCTATCAAGCTTATTTCATGATATTTTTAGTCAAATGATCTCACTGCACTGGCAGATAATCTTGCTGGTTACATTCTCCTGAAAAAAAGTCAAATTTGTTGAAAGCCTAAAATAAGCTTGATAAGTCTGGATACAAGATAAAATAACAAGTTTGTCAGTTTTTGCAGTGTAACACAAATGTGCGACGTGCCAAACAAGACACACAGATAAACTTCCATTGAAAGAGTGTGCAGAGTCAGCTTCACATTGTCCATCAGGCCCAAAACCCCACAAGCGCTCCTCGTCCCGGCGGTGACCCGGGAGGATTCTGCGGCGCTCCGGTCTCGCCGTGTTTTCCCTCAGATGAGGTAAGAGCGATAAACGACACCAACAAAATGCCCCGTGGACAGATGTGTAATGTGGAGAGGCGGCTGCGTGCCATGCGATGCTCCCTCCCTCCTGTACACCCTCATCTATTCGTCTCCGTGACCCCGATCTCACCGGAGACCCCCCCCCCCCCCCCCTCCCACCCCCTCACCCTTCTCCAGATCAAAAGCTCGATAGAGGAACCGTGTTAGACGTGATCTCACTCTCAACGCCGCCTGTGTACACACAGAGGTGGAGACGCGGAGGATCAGATTTGCAGATGAATTACTGCAGACGCTTTGCCTGAGGAGTTTATTCTGAAGCCGTGTCAGGTGGCAAAGACTGCTCATGAGTTTACAGCAGAAAGTGCACAGTGGTTAAAGCGGTAATCCATGACTTCCTGTTTGTTTTGATTTAGTCTCCATATTTGTTGGTGTTTCTGCACTGCACTTCCCAGAGATCACCTGTCAATTAAACAGTATGGGCGGAGCTTGGATTTTCTGTTGATGCAGTTTGAGTTTCTCTTCTCATGGTGGCTAATCGCTGCTCATGCTAACTACCCAGTTCTTCTTCTTCGGTTTATTCCACAACAAACCGGAAATGTAAAACGCATCACTTCCTGTGCGGCAGAGGATTTTTCCCAGGAAAGAGCTACCAGACACCACCTGCTTAGAACAGACAGTGGAGAAGCTTTATAAACTGGATATACAGTAGGTTAGATCACTGTTGTTTTAGAGCAATCGACAAAAACTGGCATTTATTTATGCGAAATGTCACGTATTATTCCTTTAAAGCCATGGATTGCCAAAGCCTGGTCTGCCTCAAAGGACATTTTGCAATTTTGTAACAAGATGCTTTGCTTTTTTTATGGGTTTTTTATGCTTTATTGTGTCTCTTTACTCTTGTTCCCCTCCACAGGGAGGTCAGAGGTCAGAGGTCAGGGTCTGGAGCTGGTAGGGGTTCAGTGTCTTGCTCAATGACACTTCAGCAGGGTGGATGCTTGAACCCCGGCCTTCTGGTTGTAGGACAGTTTCCCAAGTTATTACGCCACACTGCTCCTTGTCTCCAGTGTGTAAAAGTCTTTCAGAATCAGTTAGATGTGTTCTAAAGTTTGAGCCATCGCACTCACTAATCACTTGATTTTTCTTTCTCTCTTTTTGCCTCTTTCTCTCCCTTCTTCCCCCTTCTCTCTACTTTTCTCCCCTTCTTCCTTTCCCTCCCTCTCTTCCTCCCTGCCTTCCTTCCTTTCCTTCCTTCCTTCCCTCCCTCCCTCCAGCCCCACAGGATTGGCCGGCAGCCCCGTCATCTCCGACATCTCCCTGATCCGGCTGTCTCCCGCCGCCGTGGCGACCGGCGACTCTCCCTTCAGCCCGCCGCACCCGTACGTCAACCCCCACATGGAGCACTACCTGCGCTCCATGCACAGCAGCCCCACCCTGTCCATGATCTCAGCAGCCAGGGGCCTCAGCCCCGCAGACTGTAAGTCGATGCACTGATTGTGACACTGAGAAAAAAGTCTTTAAAACATAACTTGAGCGTGTTTTCCCATCATTTTCAATCATAACCATCAATTGTGACTGAAATCTCGTCATTTGCTTCACTGTAGAGCTGCTTACATCTTGCTTGTCTCTCCAATAGAGTCCTTATGGGCCAATGGATACTCAAAAAAAAAAAAGAAAGAAAAACGACCCCTAAAGCACCCAAAGCATGTCTTTTTTTATCATATTGACTCTATAGTGAAGCATTTGACAATATTTTTGTCAGAATCAATTGTATGATTGAAAAACAATACTGACTAAAAATGACCAAAATGACCAAAATGTGATTATCAAAATTGTTTTTTTTTTCACTTTTTCCTTTGTAGAGCAGATTCAGAGGATGCTCTTATTCAAAGTAACTAACTTACAGCACTATGAGGTCATGCATTGTTAATGAGGGTGGTCCCAATGGGAACCGAACCCCCAACCCCGGTATGGATGGTGCCTTTTATGTTTCTCCATTAATACCTCCTTTTAGTCAGCAGTGTAAGGCAACTTCTGTCTAAATTCAATTAAAGAGCTATACACTATACATCCATTTTGAAAAAAATGTTGTCAACCCAGGACTTAACTTCCCTACTACTGTATCCTTTAAAAGAGTAGATGTTATTTCAAATGGTGGACATCTCATTTTGAAATGAAACTCTTTAAATATATTATAATAATATGCTTGCAGGAGCAGAGACCTATTGTGTTATTGTATTGTTTTTGCAGGAGCAGGGACCTTAAGAGAACCTCAGTCAAAAAAAAGACTGGAATGTTATTCAGCAGGGAAGCAGGGAATTGAATAAAGTGATTGCTGGCGAATGCGTCGCAACATACAAACACTGTTACATGAATTGGCCTTGCATGCTGCAGATTACTCAGTGGGAAAACCTTGACCTGCGCTCCCAGGTGCTTTGATACTGAAAGGGGATCCATTAAAAAAAAAAAAAAAAATCCGCGGAAATTGATAAAAGAAATAGTAATCCTCCCCCAAATTTGCCCCGGACGCGATGACAACTCTTTCTTCAGTGCCGAATTACAATAACAGATTGGGGCGAGGCGGCGGGACGGGATATAAATCTTCTTTTACAGTCTTGTCACTGGTAATGTGGCTTTGCTTTTAAACTTAAATAAGCGCCGCGCCTGAGATCTGGCCGTGATAAAGCTATATACGCGAAAGGGAAAAGGATGGGGAGGCTATTTTCGGTCGAGGGAATGCAAATAGCGCTGTTGAAAGACGGGGGCCTTGTGGAAATATAGCGGCCGCTGGCTTTTATGTGTTCCAGGTGACCTTTTTTTCCACAACACTCCACATTTAAGATAGGATAACATTTTGTCATGGCCTGCAGTTTTGTTTTGGGAATTAGCTGCTGCTTTATCAATGTGATTTGATACGTTAAATAAACATCCTCCAGTCTTTTTTTTTTTTTTTACTGGGACACTTGCCAGCAGATTACAGCCTTACAAAAACACACAACCTCCACATTACTACAGCGACCCATGACGTTTTTTTTGTTTTTTTTTGTTTTTTTTAATCTCTTGGCTCCCTCTCTGCTCTCCATCACATTTTTCCATACACTTTCATTTGATCAAGAAAATGGCCCTGGCCTTTATCTTGCCTCCTCCGGCCTCATCGAGGGCCATTCAGAAAAGTTTTTAAGGTGGAAATGTGATCCTGTAAGGGAACGACAGAGCGCAGAAGGGAAAGGGGGGGAGAGAGAAGGGGGTGGGGGTGGGGGGGGTGGGGGGGCTAGTTCAGCTATGAAGTCAGCACAAGCGCACGTCTGTTCTCTTTTACGGGTGTGCGCCCTAATTGTGTCTGAAAGATCACTTAGGCCGGGGCGAGGTGACGAGCGAGGGAGGGGAATCCGTCCACATCTCCCCGAATCCCCCCCCCCAAAAAAACCCTCAAACAAGGGGAGACGTTTCCCTCCATAGACCCACGTCTTCAGGAGCAGATGGAGAGCTAAAAAAAAAAAAAAGGAACGAAACAAAACGCTCCAGGGAGAGAAACGGCTATTCCAGAGCCAGGGCCGGCGTAAAGCAAATTCATATCTCACTCTTATTGCCCGTGACACTTTTAAAAGCGCTTTACTGGGTGCAGATGTTAACACCGCACTGCAGGACCAGGAGTCCCAGAGAGAGAGAGAGAGAGAGAGAGAGGGAGAGGGAGAGAGAGAGAGAGAGAGAGAGAGAGAGAGAGTTTGCTTTGTATTTAACCATTGGCAATATTGTTCATTCATGCCAATAAAGTAGACTGAAAGGGGGGGAAGAGAGAGAAACAGAGAGAGAGAGAGAGAGAGAGAGAGAAGAAGGAAGAAACAGAAAGATGTATGATAAAAAAAAAATGTATGAGAGACAAAGCAAAAGAGAGTTCCCTTTGTATTTAGACATGTTGGCAATATTGTTCACTCATGCCAATAAAGTACAATGAAAGGGGGAGAAGAGAGAGAAACAGAGAGACAGAGAGAGAGAGAGAGACAGAGAGAGAGAAAGAGAGAGAGCAGAAATGGAAATTTACTTCTACTAACTTCATTTTCAGACAGGGAGACAGAGAGGGAGACAAAGCGAAAGAGAGTTGTCTTTGTATTTAGACATGTTGGCAACATCGTTTTGCTCATTCATGCCACTAAAGTAGACTGTAAGGGGGAGGAGAGAGAGAGAGAGAGAGAGAGAGAGAGAGAGAGAGAGAGAGAAGGGAAGAAGCAGAAAGAGAATTTTATTTATACAAACTTCATTTTTTTGTGTTTTCAGGCAGAGCGAGACAAAGCAAATTTAGACATGTTGGCAATATTGTATATTGCCAATAAAGTATATTGAAGAGAGTGAGAGGAGAGTGACAGCAAGAGAAAGTTCTTGCAATTTTTCTTTAATGTTTTCACACACACACACACACACACACACACCCTCAGGACGGGGTGGGGGGGGGGGGGGGGCACAAAGAAGTAATGTCACTAAGCAGTCCCACTACTTTGTTTATGAGGCCAAGGAAATGCAGGAATGTGGAAGAGACCAGAGGCCCCTCTCCTCCTCTCTCTCTCTCTCTCTCTCTGAGGAGGGGGGGGGGGGGGGGGCACCTACACGGGCCGTTGCACATCACTACCCCCCCCCCCCCCTCACCACCGCCTGGTCTGCCTCAGTGTCTCTGCTGGACAGTCCCGTCCCGCTGGCCCCTCGGCCCATTCAACTCTGCAGCATGAGGAGAGGCTTACCAGGAATTCAGCCCTACATCACCCTCCCTCCTTACTCATTCATTCCTTCCATCCCTCCCTCTATCCTTCCTTCTTCTCTCCCTCCATCCTCCCTGCTCATCCTCTCCATCCTTCCGTCACTCCCTCCTCTCAAACTACCATTTTTACTGATTATTCTCTCCCTCCCTCTGTCCTTTCTTTCTTACTCATTCTTTCTCTCCTTTCTCCCTCTGTCCTTCCTCACCACCCTTCCTCCTTCCACCCTCCCTTCTTACTCACTCTCTCCCTCCTTCCTCTGTGCTCCCTTCCTCCATCATTCCTTCCTTCTTTCCTCCCTCATTCCTCCTTCCTCCCTTTTTGCTCATTCCCTCCCTCCTTCCTCGCTCCCTCCTTTCCTCCTCTTCTCTCCCTCCTGCCTCCTACATCCTACTTCCTCCTGCTTTCCATTCCTCCCCCCTTCTTACTCATTCTCTCCCTGCTTCCTCTCTCTTGTCCCTCCTCCCTCCTTCCTCCTCTTTACCGACTCTCTCCCTCTCCTTCTCTCTACTCCACAGTGGCCCATGAGCATTTGAAGGATCGTGGGATATTTGGTCTTCCACCCCCACCTCCCGGGGCGAGTCCGGCAGAGTATTACCACCTGATGGCGAGCCACCGGAGCCCGTACGGCGAGCTGCTGATGCAGGGGGGCGGGGCCACCGGGGCCCACCTGCCCGACTACATCACCCCCATCGATGGTGAGTAACTCTGGGGACAAACACGCCACGACTATATCACGACATTCACTGAAAGGTGAAACGTTTTGTGGATCTGCATTGAAGAATAATGTGATACATTATTGATCCCCATAGGGAAGTTCGCCTTTATGTATGCATCCCCCCCACTCCACAGGGAGGTCAAAGGTCAGGGTCAGCTACAAAAACAGCACCTCTGGAGCTGGTAGGGATTCATGCTGCGTTCCATTCCAAAGTCGGAAGTCGGAAATTCCCGGCAGGTCGTAATTACAATCTCAGAGCGTTCCAGAGATCCAGCTCGGAAAAACCAGGAGAGAAACACGGAGGCCTGAGAGATTTTCTTTGTCCAGCGGAAAATCCTGTTCCCAGCTAATGTTAAGTGGATGATATTTAGCAATGTTACCGAGCCAGTTAACTTAGAATTAGCAACTGTAACCGAAACTTAACATCTCAAATTTATAAGCATAACTATTTACCTCACAGGTGCTGAAAATCAAACTTTTAGTGTATTTTGAGATCGCCATAAGAAGAAATACATATTTGATTTCACTTTTTTCCCCTCCTTTTTTGTGATTTTCTGTTCTCACTGTATTTAGTTGGCTAAATAATGTTTGCTCGTCTCAATTTATTGGCAGTGCTTACTGTGCACAATTTGATTACACACAGCACTGATATGACTGTAAGTGCTCTGCCTCAGGATTGTATATAGATCTACTGTTCCAGTGAAATCATACAGGAAAGCAAGGTCTCCAGAGGTTATCAATAAACTCAATATGGAACGTAATAATGAACAGGCATAGAAAGTATAGTGAATAATACTGATAAAACTGAATTACACTTCAGTTAGCCAGGTTTGAGCTCTATACACGCACAATTTTTTGTGTTATGGGGCCACAAATTTCTTGTTTAGGGCCACCAAAACCCTGGTGCCGGCCCTGCTTGGGACGCCAGGTGATGCAATTGACTACCTGGTGGGATAGAAAACCAGCCAGTCTTCTGAGAGGGAACCACCGGTTTACAATGTATGCCGCAATGTTGACGAGACGTCAGATAACTGCATCTCGAAAACCTCAGGGCTGAGAAATCCTGCCCGAGTTTCCTAGTTAGAATTCCGACTTAAAGGGCCGTTTCACTGCATTTGTCCCAGAAGAAATCAGAATTTGCAACTCCCAGACGTCTCTGTAACGCAGCACAAGTGCTTTACTGAAGCCAGAGAGGATTCTTGCCAGCGTGGGGGTCTGAATCCAGATCCTCCAGTTGAAGGAAGCCTGTCTATCCACTAGGCCACCCTGCAGTCCATTGAGCTGGTTTGACACTCATTAAGGAGAATGAAAATTCCTATCAGGGCATTGGCTGCAGGTGGATGATGAAACCGAGATCAGAGACGAGGCGTGTGAGAAAAAAAAAAAAACGAAGGCTTGTATACATTTTTCATGTCAAACAACTTCAAACGGTCGAGGGCCTTCAGGTGTCGGCCACGCGCCGCGCAATATTTCTCCCTCTCCAGCCTCTGCCAGCACTTTTCCATAAACAACAAGGACTTATTGTACTGCCTTGACATTTACAGTGCGCGCGATGGCGGGGTACATTAGGTCGCAGGTGTATTTAATGTAATGAATGCCTACTTTCATCCCGCGCTTCCCTTGACACCTTAAAAGGGTAGCCATGTCCGCGAGGGAGACTGATGGCGGAGGGGGATCTCCCCGTGATGAACACCAGAGAGCGGAGCCTCGTCTATCTGGGGTTGTGTGATACAACATGCCACCTTAAAAACCATCTGATCCTGTCGCTCCCTCTCCGCTCCTCTGCTGAAGTCACATTGAAGGGAGGCACTGATACTCGAATATCGGTAGGCAAATAATTGGAATATTAAATAGTTTTCCAGAGATGAGAGGTTACGGTAATCACACTTTTCAGGCTAAAATACTGCTGGGTTTTCATGTTGAAGTATTTCCCTGATTAAAAACCCTACCAGCCACTGAGACAAGTATCCAGCCATCAGTTGGAGGTTTCAGGCCAAACTGATCCATCAGAAAACAGACAGAATAATCGACCGATAGATTTCTGTTTTCTGTTTCGGTTTGTTTTGTAGTGTCAACATGGCGGCGAGGCAGAAGAACAAGAAGGCTTTGCTCATAACGGAGCTATTTTGTAGAAAAAAAAAGGAGAAACAGACTAAACAGTATAAATTAAATAAGAAACTGAGCTGGAAAACCTAAAATCATTCCAATGTTTTACCCATCTTTTTCCATTTTATCTCTTTTTTTTTTTTGGTCGGACTGTTGTGTCTATTGTCTGTCGCTGTTTTTTCCAAAACAAACGTAGGAACGTAGCGTCTAATTGGCTAAACGGACGGTGACTAATCCATTCGTCCAGAAAAAAGTTCAGTCAAAACGGATGGAAGTCTGACAGGTCAAGGAACAGCTCTAATTGAAAACGAATTGAAATGAACAGAGACGGACAGACAACAGATCAGTGTGGGAGCTGCCTTATAATTATTCTAAAAAGCCAGCTGTCTGGTAAAATAGTGTCAGCGGATGGTGAATTTTGGGATGTCCCAGCCACTGCAGCCTCTAGAAACACCTTGTCCTCTTCCAGTGGTGGAGGAAGTACTCAGATCTTTTACTTAAGTAAAAGTAGCAATACCACAGTGTAAAAATACTCTGTTACAAGTAAAAGTCCTGCATTCAAAACCTTACTTAAGTAAAAGTACAAAAGTATTAGCATCAAAATATTCTCAAAGTACCAAAAGTAAAAGCCCAGAATGGCCCATGTCAGAATAATATACATTACTGGATTATAATTATTGATGCATTAATGTGTTCATCTTTAATGTTGCAGCTGGTAATGGTGGGGATCATTTTAATTTCTGTATATACTGTTGGGTAGCTCAATCTATAATAATACATCATAAGTTAGTAGTTGATATTTATTTTATATTAATAATATGAATCTGTAAACTAACTAGTAACTAAAGTTATCAGATACATGTAGTGGAGTAAAAAGTACAATATTTGCCTCAAAAATGTAGTGGAGTAGAAGTATAAAGTAGCAGAAATTGGAAATACTCAAGTAAAGTATAAGTACCTCAAAATAGTACTTAAGTACAGTACTTGAGTAAATGTACTTAGTTACATCCCAACACTGTCCTCTTCAAGGTGTTTATTCCTAAAGACTTCTGAGGAAGAATCCCAGGTCAGGACAGCAAAGCTCAGCTCACATGATAGATATCAGAAATGAAAAAGCGCTCCCATATCTCTAGTCCCTTTTACCATACGTCCTTCTCCCGCTAATAACTGATAAGGCGTACAGAGGAAAATAAGTCTCGGCTCATTATTCCGGCGTCTCCTCTCAGGACATTTACACGCTCGATCTTGACAGCCGTTCAGGAGGCTGTCAGAAAACACACTGACAGATAATGGGGGATTGATTCCCGCACAGTAATCAAGACATCAAGGCGGACTCCTCCCATCCATCACTAGGAAAAACACAAAAAATAAGCTTTTCATGAATGAAAATGAGAGTGCTAATTTTCTCATTGACACCCATAGATTTTTTTAAACTACACAAAAGGGGTTTTAACAGGAGTCATGAAACTTACTCAACACATAAATTACCATGGAAACTTTCAATTCAAGCAACAACAGTGAAATTGCTGTTGCATGTTTGTCATACACTACATTCACTCACCAATATAGAGTCTTTTCAGTTCACAGTGTGCAGGAGGCTTGGATGCCCAGACAGTTGTTGGTCCATTTGTCTGTCCATCTGTTCCTCTCTCTTTGATTTCCTCTTATGCCCCTTTTCTCTTTCTTTCTCTGTTTCTATCTATCTAGATTATCCATTTCAAAACACACAATCTGTGAATATTACAGTGTGCTGCTAATAAAGGTCCATCCCATGTAAAAGGCGATTCACACCCAGCCTCGTACACAGGAATGTCCTATGCAGTGGTGGAAGAAGTACTGAGATCTTTAACTTCAGTAAAAGTAGCAATACAACAATGTAAAGATACTCCATTACAAGTAAAAGTCCTGCATTCAAAATCTTACTTAAGTAAAAGTACATAAGTATTGGCAGCAAAATGTACTTAGAGTATCAAAGTAAACGTACTCATTATGCAAACTGTCCCCATTTAGAGAGTTATATTTTTCATAAATTATTGGAATATTAATACTGATTTATTGACATACATGTACATGTAAGCAGCATTTTAAAGTTGTCAATGTGAAGCTAATCTTAACAATTTAGCTAAACTTTTGGGTAGTCTAATCTATAACAATGCTATTTTATAGTTATTTTATAAAGATGATCAAATGTTTTAAATATAAAATATTGATCTGAAAAGTAACTAGTAACTATAGCTGTGAAATAAATGTATTGGAGTATAAGTACAAAGTAGCATAAAATGGAAATACTCAAGTAAAGTACAAGTACCTCAAAATTGTACTTAAGTACAGTACTTGAGTAAATGTACTTAGTTACTTTCCACCACTGGTCCTATGGCCTGTCACCTTATGATGTCATCAAAAGCGGATGTGTTTACATTCTGTGTTCAACACAACATGGCGGACAACATGACGCTGCTGACATTAAGCAATGTTAAGCAATGAACTTTTAAACCTCTCAACTCTCAACCCTGATCACTAGTCTGCTGTGAAAGGTGTACCTGTCTCTCTCTCTCTCTCTCTGTCTCTCTCTCTCTCTCACACACACACACACACACACACACAGACACATCAAAAGAAACATGGCTGGACCTAAATCTTGGACCTAAAGTCTCTGGTCAGCCTCACAGCAGCCAGTCTTCAGGGTGGGAACTACATTCACACCACAGGCCTTCATGCTCTGAATGGCTGCTCATATTTGATTTTTTTTTTTGGATGGCTGTTCATATCTCTTCTAGGATATATCCCATATCTGACACTAATATGAACTAACAGTGATGTCAAAAAGACATGCGTGCAGAGTAACAATAACAAAAGACGGCACATCTGTTTTTGTACCTCGGCCTCTCCCACTTGTCAACACATTTCTGTTACAGTTTGTGCCTTTAGGTTTCGACTGAACTGATGCGTCTCCCCAAATACCAATAAGGTTGTCATTTGGCTTTCTTTCCATTGTTATGTCTCGCTCTCCTCCATGTTATCGCCATGGCACCAAAATTATGACAAGTTCAGTTCAATGACGTAAGATTTACTTTACTGTTTGAGCGCTCGATACAAGCAGGATGCAGGTCGTCGGCCTCGGGATGTGGTCCAGATTAGAAGTGAAAAAAATGCAATTCTGAGCAGATTTTTACTGTTAATACTCATTAGAAAACATCAGACTTGAGGGGGAAAAAAAATCAGAATTGGGAAACTTTTGAGCTGCAGTGTGAATGTAGCCTGAGTCTGCTCTGCCAGCCGCTTCAGCAGGTAACCAACCAAACTAAGGAAGTCCCTTTATAGTCTAAAAATCAAATTGGCTTGTAATCCTGAAAATATCTGATGGATTTTTTTGCAATCCACCAGGCATTGTGGTCAGTGGAAAAGTTTGCCTCCTACCCAGGTCTACATGCATGGTTAAAATACTGGTCAGCGTGGCTTTTCATTGTTTTTGGGGGGGGATAGGGGTGGAGGTTGCGGGGGGGTGGACCCTTTCCTCCCGCCGCGGGCTGTGGGTTTAGCTGCAGCACTTCCAGACAGAGCGGAGCGTTGTGAATGGGCCCGCTGTGTTGTGGTGTCGGGGGCCAAGGCTCCACTTGCGCTGCTGAGAAGGACGGCAGGCTGCCAAAAAAGCATGAAGCCGGCCAGCCAGCCAGCCAGGCACACTAAAGCTGTCATAACTTACTTTCCAGCCGTCCCGTACACTGTGCAGGCGCTGCGGCCAAAACAAATGGAAAGCACGTTTGGTTTTGTCTAGCCAAAATGTCATTGTTAAGTTATTCGCAGAAACTGTTGGATGTGGCTGTGAGAAGTGCAGAGAGCGAGCGGCGAAGCCTCTCTGCGTCTGAACACTGTTTTCACATAGAATAAGAAAAAATTGCATTCGCCAATCGCAGTGAATGTCTGGAAATTTGAGTTTGTGCCATTGTTGCAAAGACATACTGATAACTGACATAGCAACGCAAGTACATGCTGGCACACATGGTGCTGGGACAACAAAGACACGCAGCAGGCAGCAGACTATACATGTCAATCCACAGCCTGGTCGCATGAGATTCTGTGACATGAGTAAGACGGATTTAAATGCAAATAACGAGCTCCACGCACGCGAAGAGAGAACGATACGTTTCCCCGCAACGCAAAGGATTACAGGCAGAGGAGACGCAACTGGAAACAGGAGGGAGTTTGACACTGAAATTGCACGGTGGAAAGTGAAGCGGGGTGGAGGGGCGTGAACAACAAACGCACCTTCACCTCCGCTGTCCTGGGTTCATTTCCCAACTCACTGAGGAGTTTAATGCTGTGAGTGAAGTTGTAATTTTTGTTTTCCTCAACCCCAACTTTAACCAAAGTTGTTTTCCTTGCATGAACTTTACCATGAGCTAAGGAACAGGTGAAAATGTTGCGTCCAATTCATACTGTTTGTCCCATCATCCTTTCATGATGGAGGACTGCAATCTCAACATTATTTGTGTCAAGATTACACCTGATCTGCATGTCAGAGTTTGTGTTCATTTCACAAAAAACACAAAAGCAATTTAAGACTGTGTTGCATTCCACAAATATAGAATAGATAGAATAGAATAGATCTTTATTGTCATTATACTCATGTACAATGAAATTTCGCCTGGCTTCTCTCGATGTAGTTAAAAATAAAAGTAGTAAAAACAATAATGGTAGCATAATGTTACGAGAGACTTTAAAAAATAAATAAATAAATATAATAAATAAGGCACTAGTTAAATTAAATTATATACATTCAGGATTCAATCACTATGTGCGTTCAGTCACTCAGGATACAGTAGTGTGGTTGAACCTTTTCCTTTAACACCAGCAGTTGCAGATGAAGTGCCTTGCTCAAGAGCAAACTGATGGCAGATACTGAATGAAAGCAGAGTATTTCTGATTCTGACTTTCTAAATCTTTCCCAGCTGGTCTGGCATTTTTTAAACAGTCCAGTTACAAACAAACCACAGTGGAACCAAGAGCCTCAGGGAAACCAGCAGTCATTGGCTAGTTTGGACACACACACACACACACACTCAAGCCACCTCCATCCACATTCACACACACTCACCACATACTCACATCCACACATCCACATGCACAGACACTGAGACACACACACACAAACACACACATTCACACACAAAAGCACTCCACCTATAGACACACACTCTCTCTCTCTCACACACACACACACACACACACACACACACAAAAGTACCTGACCCCAACTCCAAACACACACACATTCACACCCAAAAGTACTCCACTCCACTTCCACCTCCACACACACAGACACACTCTCTCTCTCTCTCCCTCTCCCTCTCTCTCTCTCTCTCATCCAGCCCTCCCAGTGGCGGCTGCTGATATAAATCACAGCGGAGGGGGGTTTGAGGGGGGTGGGGGCTTTGGGGTGGGTGGGGGGGTGGGTGGGTGGGTGGGGGGGGGGTGCAGCGAGCGAGTCGGGCCGGGGCTTTTCCATTCGTCCATTTATCAGGGGAAGTGGCACATTAATAAACACATCTCCCCAGAGGTGAGGGGAAGTAACAGAGATGAATAAGGCTGCCATTTGTGAATGGCTCGTCCCGCTCAAGTCAAGCCACCGTGTTCTGCGATAACGCCACGCACACACACCTGATCCCCCCCCCCCTCACCCCCACCCCCACCCCCCTAAACCCCCCCCAACCCCCTCACCCAACCCTTCATCCCAAGGAACATCTCCTGTTAGGAGCTAGTTAAATGTCCAAATTAGCATCCTACACCACAGCAACACACACCCCCCTCCCCACCACTATCACCACCCACACACACACACACACACACACACACACACACACACACTCAACGGTAATGTCTTCCGCTCATGGGGAACGCAATAAACCTCCCATAGCAGCGATATCCCCCGAGAAATGAGGGTTGATGTTTTTTTTTTCTCTTCCGTGGATTTGTTATATCATCATTCAAATTCCATATGTCCTGGACTAAATCTCCCAAGATGCCCTCCCCCACACACACACACACACACACACACACACACACACACACACACACACACCACACACACCACACACACACACACACACACAAGTCTCAAAGCACCAATTTCTGAACAGATAACATATGTTACAGATTTGTATTGGAGGACATACTTAGAAACAACCTTTTAGCCCCTTGCCATTAAGAATAGCAGTAAAAGCAAACAAAGCAGAATTAATAGGCCGGGGAGATTATGCGGCGCTTCTCCCTGTCGCTGGAGTAAAGCTGCGTTACTCGCCGCTCGCTTTTTCAGAGGATCTGCGGCAGGAACTGGAGCTTGATCCGCGCCAGATGTGGTTTGGCTCTCCCCGGTCTGAGTTTCCCAAAAATTAACTCGACGGCGGGGGGGGGGGGGGGGGGGGGGGGGGGTTGTTATTGTTCCTGTGTAAATTGATCGGAAAAAGATTATCTTAATGCTAAAGGGAGTGTTGAGAGAGAGAGAGACGGGGCCTGTAATGAAAAAGTCACAAACGCCAAAAAGAGTCAGTGTGTGTCCTGCTGAGGAGTCTTTGAGGAAAACTCTGAACAATGGAGGGAAGAAATTCACTTTTTGTTTCAGAGGGAATTTTTTTGCACCCTTGATTTTATTTATAGAGGCATTTTTTGGTCATTTTCCACCACTAAGACTTTTTATTTTAAATCATATTATACCACATTTCCCACACTTTTCTCCCACTGCTGGAAACTTGCTGTTGTTGCTTAATGAAAAAAGGAGTTCCAAAAAAAAAAAAAAAAAAGCCTTTATTTCATGGCTTTTTCAAAATAAAATTCAGTTAATAATGTGTTTCGGCCAAGCTGTGGTCTTCATCAAGTCTATTCATCAAGTCTCCACTCACCTCACACTTAAACACCAGACTGGCACTGCACTACTGAACAGAAAACATGTCGTCTTTAATGTCTTTAAACCATCTGCTGTGTGGAGAAGAGTTTAGATTTCAGGTACTTAACCAAATTTACATTTAAGACCGCGAGCGCAAGATCGATTCAGATCGTTCTGCATACATTTCCTCGCAGTTGAAATCAATTCTCTGTAAATTGCCCTCATTTAACATAGTGAAGTACAACCCAGACTCTCTGATGTTTATCTGAAGTAATTACGGGGGGAATTATTGTGGAAAGATTGATTGGTTATGTCTGAATCTTAATGGGGTCGCCACATGTGGGAAGATGTCAGAGCCGCAGAACTCCGTTGACTTTCATGCAGACACATTTTGGGCCCAAAAGTGGAGGCTGAACTTGGGAAACCTTACCACAATAAGGGTTTTTGACACAATACAGTATGAGGAATTGGTTATAATGTGAGAGTGGACAGTGTTTTGCTCAAGGACACTTCAGCAGCCAACATGGCCTTTCCAGTTGCTCTCTCTAACCAAAAGCAAAGTTTAAAATGTGGATTTAATAAGTTTTCCCAGGATCCCAGGAAATTCAATTAAACTTCAATTCAATCAAACCTGGTTTTCCCGCTTGATTCGACCCCTAAAACAAAAAACCCCCAAATTCTTGACCCCGCTTCTGTTCAAAAATTTGTGTCACTGGGACGGATTTCAAGCAGTTCCAGGTCAGTCGTTTGTAAATTTCACTTTCGCTGTTTGTGCCGCAGCGCCTCCGAGAGAGAGAGAGAGAGAGAGAGAGAGACGAGTTTATCTCCGCCGCACAATATCCTCTGCCAGGCTCGCTTTCCATCACCGCGTACAAATTGTTTACTGTATTAGCCGTGAATCAATCTTGAGCACTTATTGATAGGGTTGTTCTATATCCATGGGGTTTGAGTGTCGTGGGGAGGCTGCGGCAGCATCAATCACGCCGGTCCCGGGGCTGGAGCGGAGTGAACCGTTAGGGCTTTCCAACTCCCTCTCTCCCCGCCGCTCAACGCCCCGCTCCCCGAAATAGCGCAGGCAACGGGACAGGGGGGGAAAACAACAAAATGATGAGGCGAGGAGTGACTCGATAGATTTCTGCAGTGGGGAATCATTCTTTTAGATTTGCAAATATTTAGAGTCCCGCTGGTGAGTGGATGGAGGAGGAGGAGGGGGGGTGGAAGGGGGTGGGGGGGTGCTGCTGTCTTGGCTTTGGATCACAGGATTTGAAGAGAAAGGGTTTGGGTCAGGAAGGAGGATGTAGAGCATATATCACTGCTGTCGGATGGAAAGCATGTATCTGTAAAAAAAGGTTTTTTCATGAAGGTGAAGAAGACAGTGCTTGTTTTCTGTTATTTTGAAACTATACCCTGGGTTTTAACAGGTTTCAGTGGCTCAAGGGTCATGTGTCATTCAGAAAAAACACACTTTAATTACCCAATTTTACCCAACAGCAGGGATATATTGATCCCGTTTAATATTGTAAGATGTCACATAAGCACTTCATAGGCAGTTCATCAACAGAAAAACTAAGCTCCGCCCACACTGTTTGATTGACAGGTGATCTCTGGGAAGTGCAGTGCACCACCGCAAAGATAGAGACTAAACTTAAAAAAAATTAGGAAAACTGGAAAAAGCTCTCTCTAGAAAAACCCACAGCTTAAATGCTGAGGCTCTGGAGGTTATGGGGGAAAGGCATTCTGGGAAACGTAGGAAATCACTAACTGCCATAGAAGTAGACGAGGCAGGTTCAGGGAAAGCCGTAAATTGCAACACTTCATCATATTGAACATCACAGACTGATGAGAGGCAACAGTGTTAGAGGAGTTTCCCTTTAACTACACACTGAATGCTCTTTTGCTTCTCTCATCTTTATGTTGCACTCATTCAGATCCACTTTTCCTTACCCGTGTCCCTGTGTGTGTCCCCCGCAGTGTCCCGGTTCTCCAGCCCCAGACTGACCCCCAGGCTGAGCAGGAAGCGGGCGCTGTCCATCTCCCCGCTGTCGGACGCCAGCATCGACCTGCAGACCATGATCCGCACCTCGCCCAACTCCCTGGTGGCCTACATCAACAACTCCCGCTCCAGCTCGGCCGCCAGCAGCTCCTACGGCCACCTGTCCGTCGGAGGGATCAGGTACTGTCCCGAAAACACACCGCAAACCCAAATACAATGTTTGTATAGGAGTACTAGACTGTCCCGCTCAAATAGAAGTACTGTGACTGTGCTGATATTTTACTTACGTAGAAGTAAAAGTACTGCTGTAAAAATCTACTTAAGTAAAAGTAAAAAGTCCTCAGAGTAAAAGTTCCTGAGTTTTTAGAACAGAGAACGTTGTTAGCTGTGATCTTTTCCATGTGATTCTAAAAGGAGAGAGGACAGAGTTCAGACTAGAAACATTAGAAATGACAAAAGAAAATGCAGAAACAAAGTAAAGTCAGATTCCTCTTCTCACTGAATGGATCCACAGTTTTTCCAGTTCATTTTTGTTTTGTCAGTTCACTCTTTGTGCTGACAAGACTCTGTCTGTCTTGACTCTACAGCCATACATCATGTTGAAATTGTGTACACTACACACATACCACTGCAAAAAAGTATTTAATCTAGTAATGAGTCTTAAAATCATATTTCTTTTTATCAAAACAAGTTAAAAAATCTGCCAGTTGGGTGAGATCGTTTACTTTGATTCCATTGCAAATCAGCTAGAATTTTCTTGGATCTTGGTTCATTATGTTGATTCACTTGTTTCAAGGAAAGTCCCAAAACAAGCAAACCTGCATTGGAAACAAGTGATTTTTTGTGTAAATAAACATAGGTATCACTTAACCAAAGTAAGCTGACAGTTTTCAATGCTTTACAGATAAAGTGTGTCACATAGAGTCTCATAATCATCTAATCCAAAGAAATGAACAGTAATGGAGGTCATTTGACTGCCTCTATCTCCGTCCTCATGTTTGCTCTTGTTTCCTCCCTGCAGCCCGTCCTTCCCCTTCCCCCACCCCATCAACCCCATGGCCTACCAGCAGCTCCTGTCCCAGCAGCGCGGGCTGAGCGCCTTCGGCCACACCCCGCCCCTCATCCAGCCCTCGCCCACCTTCTCCAGCCGCCAGCCGGGCCTCGGCCTGTCCGCCCTGCCCACCTCCGCCCACAACAGCGACCTGCCGTCCAAGGTAGAGGCACGGCCCGCAAACATGGCCGACAAACATGGCCGACAAACATGGCTTCAAACTACGCATCCTTTGTGATGAAATGTCTTCAAATAGGGCAAATACAGTTTTTGATTGCCACATCATGCTTTCATTAAGGCTTATGACAAAACGTGTTAGCCTGATGTGGCCATCAATAAAAAATATGATATAAATGAGGGTGAGTTTTGCCATATTTATAACAGTTGAAAGGCCAATGGATTTTGGGGGTCTAAAAGAAAGCCAGCAAGCTTTCAACTGAATGGCATAAATATAATTAGAACTGCTACTTTCTTGCATGATTGTGAAAATCTTGCAGCACTGGTTTATACGGAAAGTGGGTGTAGAAACATTCGTGGAGGAACATTTTGAAAGCGGAGAAGTTTCAGCTCTAAACTTCAAAAACGGCCGTCATTTGATACGGCTTCTGGTGTTAAAAACTCTTTTGGAGCGCTGCCATTCCCTTGTTTTCCACGGATTTTCTTGCGAGCCAGTTTTCAGTTTTTTGGCACGGCACCCAGCTAGAAGGTGACACGAAGAGGAGCGTCTGCCATACCTTCTTCACCGACTTTAAATACTTTCTTTGCAGCTTCCTCGGTAGGTTTGAGAACCCGCTAAGACGGTCAGATAATTCGGGGTTTGTATACTTCACGCTCTTGGGATGATTCAATCCTCCCTTTGTCATTTGAAAGACTTTGGCCTAGATTCTGGCCTATAAGGAAATTCCCTCTGTTTCTTTCCAGGTATTTTTTTTTTGCGTTGGCAAATCCTGAAACAGCCATTTAGCAGAACCTGACATTTCGCCGCTGCAATTTTTCAATTGTGTGTTCTCAGCAGCAGATTTTGTTTGCCATCACTCCTTTTGATGTCAGTATTATCACCCCCTTCCCTCGGCCGCAGCGCACGTCTGTTATGATTTGCGGCGTCTGCCTCCGCACTCGCAATCACAGTGCAACGTCCCCTCTGAGGTAAACTCTTAGTGGGGGAGACAGGCTCGCAGGGAGACCCGTCATTTGCATCAACCCACGCAGTCCCAACGCGCGGTTTTTCTCTCTTATTCCATGATAAACACTACAATACAAAACAAACATCTTAGCTAGTAATTTAATCTCTTATTGAGCACCCTGGAATACAAATGTGTGCAAAAGGTCAACGGGTGCAGAGGCGGGGGGGGGGATCCAGCTTGACCCAGTTTGTCCCTACAGTGTTAAAACTGTACATTTTAACAAGTCATTTAATCTTACTTCCAGTGCAAATTAACTTGTTCCTGTCATTTATCTTGAAATAAGTGGAGTGATCTTCCTAATTTCAAGATTTTCTCACTTATTTCAGAAGAATTCTAGAAACCGGATTGGAAAGATTTGCATTTCTATCTCCCTTATTGTCATATTTCTTCACTCGGTTGAGGAGAAGTGTAATTTTAAGGCTGGAGTAAATGACTTGTTAGCAGGGACAGGTTTTGCAGCGTTGGGACACGAGGGACGAGCCGGATTCTTCCTCCTTTGACCAGGAGGAATATTTGCGGCTCTGCGCAATCAGAGTCAGCATTACTGCTACACAGGAACCAATTACAATGCCACATGCTGACTTCATCAGCAAACAGTGAGGCACAAAGGGTGAGTGAGCCTTTTCTTTTTGTTTTTAAGGAGCGTGGGAAGTCCCCTGTCCAGAGTCTTTTTTTTTTTTAAACCTTTATTTATCCGGGGAAGGTTTGCTGAGCGTGCATGCTGTGTTCCAGCACTGTCCCACTTCACATTCACGGAGTTACACTCATTCACACCTTGCACTGCGAAAAACCTCCTTAACAAGTCATTAAGTCTCATATTCAGCCTTCAAATCTGATTTTTCTTAAGGAGAGATAACTCCACTTGTTTCCAATGCAGCTTCACTTGTTTCAGTAGTTTTCTAGAAATGAGTGTCAGTCTGTTGAAACCAGTCAGAATAAGACAGATCACTGCACTGCTGTCAAGAAAATGACTCTTGATTCTACTAAATTCTTGGAAAAAAGTTGCTTTGCATTGGGAACAAGTTAAATTATCTAACGCCACTGGCCTTATTCACTTGTTTTAAGAAAACTACGATTTTAGGACTCAATAATAGACTAAATGACTTGTGGAGATGGAGATTTAGCTGCCCAGTGCAACCGCAGTCTTCTATTGAACACTGAGCAGCTCCACTGGAGCAGTTGGGGTGTTAGTTGTTTTCATGAAAGGACAGGATTTCTCATTATTTTCCACTTCGATTTGTCTATCCGGTCTGGGGATTCGGTTCAGTACCGTTCCTGTCACAAACCTGCTTTGTGAACCTCTAGGCCACCGCTGCCTTTTTTGTGATGGATACAGTGAAATGAGACAAGATAGTGGGCAGATAGAGATGTGACAAGCTGTGCGTCTTGCAGGTCACAAGTACATTATATAGCATCTACTGTAAGTACTTGGATGTCATAGAATAGATTTAAATTGTTATTTTACCATGACTGAATCTCTCTCTCCTCTCCTCTCCTCTCCTCTCTTTCCTCTCCTCTCCTCTCCTCTCCTCTCCTCTCCTCTCACCAGATCCCCAGTGGTGACTCAGCAGTCAGCAGCACAGTCGACCCCATGATCACAAAAAGGTCAAAGGTTAAGATGGAAGCAGAGGGACTGAGGCCGGTGTCTCCTTGTTCACCGGTAAGACAAAAAACAAAAAAAACAAAAAAACACTGAATCACCCACATCAAAGATCAAAAATGGTTCTTAAAAGCAGCTCAGTACCAAGATCATCTTCGGCAAATTGGATAAAGAGGAGCTTATTGAGACCAGATGCATAGGATTTTTCCATTTCATCACTACTGTTTTGTACCCATACTGGGCGAATTATGGATATGGTAAAACATCAGGAGGTAATCAGCAGTTTATTTTAATTCTACTTTACTGCATTTGAGAAAGAAAAGGTCTTGCAGCAATGCGGGACAGATTCAGGATGGTAAACTACATTTTTACACATTTACATTTACATTTTATGGGTGATTTTCAACAACGTGTGAGCAGATAGGGCGTCAGAGTCATATTTGAGAGGATTTATTGGAGTTGATGGACACACATTGGCTGTTTCGGGGTCAAACCTGAAGAGCTTTCAATTACGGGATGGTGTCCCAAATTATTTACTATGTCAGTCTGAACCTTTGATAAAATTTCCCAGAAGTTACATGCTGTTTTGTTCGAAAAAGACAGAACCACCATTTGACTCTTACCTCTAGAAAATGACTCATAGCGTAAAATTACATCACTTTTACTTGAGACCTTAGTTGACAAAATGGTAAGACTTTTAAAGGTTGAATCATTTTAGAAATAAGATAATGATTTTTTTTTCTGAAATGGATTTATACGTTTGAACGAAATGAACACCAAAAAAAGAAAGATCACTGTATAATTAATAAAACATCAGCTGTTCTGTATCTTCTGCTCCTATTGCACTCCCTCCCAACCCTTCTGTCCTGATCAATGGCGTGGCTCGCGGCCCCAGGGAGCCGCAGACTCCCATGACCCCCTTCTAAAGTGCGTCTCGGAGAAAAGAAAAACTCTACGTGATAAGAGCTTTGCATCCATTCGTTTGGTCCCCCCTCTCTCCCTCTCTCCCTCTCTCCCTCTCTCTCTCTCTCTCCCTGGCCACTGTAAACTGTGCCAGAGCACTTCATTTTCATGAAATATTGGCTGGCCGTTATTGTCATCTGAGGAGCCTTTTCCCCCCCTCTTTCCCTTTCTCTCTCTCTCTCTCTCTCTCTCTCTCTCTCTCTCTCTCTCTCTCTCTCGCCTCGTTCTCTGTCTTTTGACAAATTTGCGGCTCCTCTCCGATAGCGAGGCAGGTTTGGGCTTGATGCATGGGGACGGCGGTGTGCGCAGTCGTCTTGGGGCCACCAGAATTGATGAAGATAGCGTGCGTGGGGCAGAGACAAACATGCTGTAGTCAGCACGTTGTGTGTGTGTGTGTGTGTGTGTGTGAGTGTGTGTGTCTTTGTCTGTGTGGGTAGAGGCACACCGAAAGCCGGGTGGGACAGGCTACATGTCAACATAAGAGACCGGGATCAGTTTGTGTCTCAGACAATGTGTGTGTGTGTGTGTGTTTGTGTGTTTGTGTGTGTTTATTTCTTACTGGCGGGAGAGAAAACACACCGCTGGAGTTTTGCAGTGCATTGTGGTTTTAGTAGAGCAAAGGTTTCTGTAATGGAACTTTTTTGGAAGTGTTGACAGTCGGTGACAGTCCCCCCACCTGTTGGAAATGTTTCATGAACCTGGAACCTGGTGTGATCACGCTTAGAGATCGTTTTCTTTGGTCTGAATCATAGTTGAAAAGTTTACTCTGTTTGGAGTTTTGTATTTGGTTTGTTTAGGTTCACACAGTCTAATTACAAGTCGATCAGGGCTTGTAAACAGAAACCTCATGACTCACAAGTGGGAGGATTACCATAATAAATCTGATTCCAGACCCTGTAACTTCAGCTCAGCATGACGGACTTGTCTGTCTCTTCTTCTCTGGTGTTCAAACCGGTTAAGAACACGTGAAGAAATAGCTGCATATGAGCATCAGTCCTGGTTTGCATTCTCACTCCTAAAGAACCACACCACTCACATTTTCAGGTGTCTCAGTTCTGTTATAGAGTTCAAATGGCATTGTTCTCACCTGACCAAATGAACCAAACTAAAGGGAGTAAATGCTTCAGAGTTTGAATAAACCGAATAAACCCCAACTGTATGTGTGGAACATGCCCTCAGACAAAAGAAAATGAATAGGATTCAATGAGAAAATCAATTTGTTTTCATCTCATTGTGAGGTTTTCTCTAGTTCACTTTCTGGAAATAGTTGCAATTTAACGTGTCATATGCCATACACACATGCCATTTGGTGGAGGTGGAGGTTATGTTTTTATATTCCTGTTTAAGTTTGTCTGTCTGTCAGCAGGATATCTCACTAACTTATGAACATATTTCCATGAAGTTTGGTGGACAGATCGGCTTTGGGCCGGAGAACAATGGATTTGATTTTGGTGGTGATCCAGATCTGTGACTTCTGCCGTTAGATGTTTATCGTTTTTTTAGCCATAACTATGAAAGAGCATGTCTGTACGGAAGAGGATTGTGAAAATTTGAAAAATTTATTTGAGTTCTGAGTTTAAAGTCAGAATTCTGAGAATAAAGTCAGAATTCTGAAAACTCAAATACATTTTTCACATGTGGCCCTAATCCTCCTCCGTATGTCTGCAGGGTCCGGAAATCAATTTAACTTAATTTAACTTACTTACACAGCTATGAATAGTGTGCAAATTAAAGGTGCATGACTGATATGGTTTTTTTTCTAATGTTTGGGTCTTGGCTCTCCACAGGACCATCTTGGCGGTATGATGGACTTGAAGGAGGATGTGGACCGGGACGACTGCAAGCAGGAGCCGGAGGCGGTGTATGAGACCAACTGCCACTGGGAGGGCTGCACCAAGGAGTACGACACACAGGACCAGCTGGTTCATGTAAGAGTGTGTGTGTGTGTGTGTGTGTGTGTGTGTGTGGAGGTGAAGTGGGGTACTTTTGTGTGTATGTGTGTGTGAGATTTTCGGTGACGGTGGCAAAAGCAAACCAGCAGCTTGCAAGGAAAACTATTTTTTTTGTCAAACTATTTTTGGCTGGGTAAGACACTTGGCAGCAAGAGTAATTTCTGTCAATATTGGTGCTTTTCATACTTGAATTCAAAGTTTATATGGGTCATGTATGTGTTGAGAGAGTTTTATGATCCGTGAGCCCATGAAAAAAACGTATTGTGCAACTTCAAAGGAATATGAGCCTCAGTGGGAAAACAGGCATTGTTTCCTCTTCTTCCAAAAAAAAACGTAATTCTTGCAGAAACATGTTTTATTTTTGTCGGACAACAGCCTACTTGACGATCTTAACTCTTAAATCTTAACCCCAGCACAGCAAATAGTTATCAATTATGGGCTTTGCCAGTTCAGGCTGTGCAGAGCTTCCCATCACAACAAGCACAGTCTTGGTGAAACGGGTCTTCGGCATTCCACACTTCCAGTGAAGCAAAGAGAAAGAGAGAAAGACAGAGAGAGGGGTGGGAATGGGGTGGGATTGGGGTGTTGGGGGATTAGTGCGGGTTGGGAGGCTGGGGGCCGCTGTCTGTCATTCAGACTCCTCTCTCTGTCTAAAAAGATACAGAAGAAGAAAGTCCCACGGCACACCAAGTCGCCTCCGTGACAGTTTATTGAGTCAATATGAACTAAGTTTAAAGGAGCTGCGTTTTTAAACATCAGTATTTCATTGTCAAATTAATTGTGATACTTTGGTATAGTTTCTGTAAACAAATAAGACCCTGGGGGAGACGATTGGTCAAGACTAGACCACACACAATTTCCTGAGTAAAAATTCCCAGAAAAAAACAGAAGAAACTCCAATTCTGTATTTTAAGAATCCAACATCTGGAAGCTTTTTGATACCTGCCATGCCTTAAAATCAATACCATGAATGGATACGGTGCTGACATTTTTCAATACTCAATCTTAAAGATCACCTTAGTCCTTTAGCTTTAACATTTGAATAACAGAATGAATGATCTTAGCACAAAGTTTTTTGGGTTAAAGGCAATGAGAAACGTGACTTCTTTAAAATGTGAGAGCATGTTGAACCAGCGGTGTGTGATTCAGCTTTGATTAGCGTGAGGGCAAAATAACAAGGTAGTGCTGGCCGGCTCTCCTCTGCCACAATGACGCCTCTTGTCACCGCATGCCACGTGTGTGTGTGTGTGTGTGTGTGTGTGTGTGTGTGTGTGAGCCTTGTGTGTGTGCCTCAGAGTACACCTCCACACTTTCACATGGTTCATTTTAAGCAGTTAACTGACGCTTTTATCCAGAGCAACTTGAAAAGCTTGAATTCCTAGATCAACATTACACGCAGCCAATAGTAAAGAGGTCAAAGGTCAAAGTCACAGTGCCTTGACAATATTCCTGCTACCTTAGAATGAATACATGCGATAGCGAAAAGCTCAGAAAGTGTTAAGAAATAGAAATATGGGAAATTAGAGAGGTAAAAAGGATTTGTTTCAAAGCAGCTAGAGGAGAAAGACATGGGAGATGAGGACATGAAGTTTCTTGGAAAGATGTTTACATGGGTTTACACTTACTCACTTATTCATGTGATAAATCTGTATTAACATTTGGGTCACTAAGCAACTGTCTGTGCAGAGAGGAGACCTTACCTGACACCAGAATTTAATGTGGGGCTAATAGAGCAAATCTACAGTGTCTCAATCAGTGGGGATGGGAAGCTCTTCTGTACTGCAACCCCACTTTGTGATTTAGGCTGATGAGACTGTTGTATTTTTACACAAAAATCTTGCCTCAAGCAGCTTCAAAACTTTATAACACAGATAGGTTGTACACTAGAATACAGCCGTTGTAAGGTGAAGTACTACAAAATAAAAGTACTTAAGAGACCCCGGGAAACACTTAGCCGCAACATAGTCCTCATGCGCATTCAAAACACTACCGCCGCTAATGAGGATACGCTTGAAAGTGCACGGCTACCTGCTCAAATCTGAAGGCCCCGGGCCAAGACCGCGGGACACCACATCAATCTTTGCAGAGAGGCTTGAGACGGCTGCAATTCCATCAAATTAAGGCGCTCCACCCCAGACGTATATACAAACAGAGCCGGGACCGGGCCTTCTGACAGACGATTGATTTGACCTTAATTGTGTCGGCCGGTGGATTCTTTCATGAAAGAGGCGGAATTCGTTTATCAAAGGCTGCAGGCTTCCAAACACACACACATGCACACACACACACACACACACACACACACACACACACTCAAAATTGTTACATACCAAGAGAGCAATCACATCTCCCTTCCTCTTTCTTGTCTGGCATGAGGAGAGTAAACAGCAAACTCTGATTGATGGCATTACCGCTGATTTCTTTGATAAGACAGGCCGTCGCTCGTGGCAACGGCTTTGTTTTCTCAGTATTTCTAGTGGGAGTCCAGTTTTTTTGCAGTATTTAAAACACTAGGTTAAATCTGCCTTTAGACATTTTGGCCATGAGTGTTTTCTTTTTTGGGGAGGGGTTCTCATCACCGAATCGAGACAAAAAAAGATCTAACGTTGGTGAGTCACTGCTGTTTAGGAGATTCGCAAGTTTTGATTCATCACCTCCTGTGGGTGGAGAAGTGACCTCACTGAACACCAGAATTTGGGCAAATTTGGGCATTAGTAGAGATGGGGCGCTCTTGACTGTTGCAGCCTCCCCTTGTGATTTGGGCTGAAAAGACGGGTGTATTTTTGCATAAAAATCTTCATAAAAACCCTAGTGCAGCTTGAACAAGTACAACATGAGAGCCTCTTACTGGCAACCTTCCTCTAGAAAGACATTCAATTCTGTGTGTGTTGTGTGTGTGTCTGTTGTGTGTTATGTGTGTGTGTGTGTGTGCGTGTGCGTCCACAGCACATCAATAATGACCACATCCACGGAGAGAAGAAGGAGTTTGTGTGCCGCTGGGAGGAGTGTTCGCGGGAGCAGAAGCCCTTCAAAGCGCAGTACATGCTGGTGGTTCACATGCGCCGGCACACAGGGGAGAAACCACACAAGTGCACGGTGGGTAACGGATGGCCACGGCGGGCCCCGACGGGCGCTCACACGCTCTAAACACTGTGCACGTGCCCATACATCCACACACACACGCACACACATGTACATAAATCCACACACATGTAAGTGCAGGCCTGCAACATGGACATATACATCTCTCTCTCTCTCTCTCACACACACACACACACACACACACATACACACTACCCCTTGGGATGGCAAGATAGGAGATTTCTTGCTTCTTGTACTCATTGCCCATTACACATAAACATAAATCTTACAGCAACCATCTGATCTGCAGTGTTATAAGTGAAATATCAATAAATATAAAAAATATTGCCAGGCCGATTCTTTCACTTAGTACTGGTATTTTAATTCCCGTTGAGATTACAGTTGAAAAGTTCTCTTCCAAAATGCTCTATATCCATTTTGGAGGGAAAGAAAAAAAAAAACCCGACCTGTGTCATCACTCAGTATCTCTAAAAAATACAGAAGACGTATTCGGTAAAAATGTCATCATCGAGGACTGAAGATACTTTCTATTCTATAATTTGTTTAAATTTTCAATCATGTTGCAAAAGTAGTTGTCACTTTTTATCCAGTGGTTTAGGCCTCATTTTGGAACGAAACTCTTCACCTCCTTATGAGAAGTATGCTGTGGACTACATCTCTGACTTTAAAGGAGAGAACGTGCCATGGGTCCTTATTAAGACCCACCGTATGGCTTTAGCTGTTAAGGAAGCCCTAATGAAAACCTCTGAGTATTTGCCTCTCCTCAACCAATGATAAGCCCACAATGCGGCCCTCAAATCATCAGTCTCCGACCAAACAGATCAGAGGAGGATTCCAAAATACTTCAACCCATTCTGGATTTCGGGAATTAAGCCGACGCTCTTGTCTAAAGTGACCTTTTACATATAAGCAGGTAGAGATACAGGCCCATATTCACTAATGGTTTGCACTGGGAAGATTGTGCGCTATATCACCAAATTAATCATCAGAATGCCATGCTATATTCACTAACTGCTCACAAGGATTGGAAGCAGT
Organism: Centroberyx affinis; assembly: GCF_046629955.1. Lineage (NCBI taxonomy): Eukaryota > Metazoa > Chordata > Actinopteri > Beryciformes > Berycidae > Centroberyx > Centroberyx affinis. Next base: position 16,858 of record NW_027281567.1, on the reverse strand, counting down.
GGTCATAAAATAAAGCCTCTTTGCGTCTGTCATGGTCATGCATAAGTACATTATATGTAAATGTCATTAGTTTGCCCATATAATATTTACTTGTAGGCGAGGTCATGCAAATCCCAAAGTTGGCGTAAAGGCTTTCCGCAAAGAGTTTGGCCATTCAGAACAGCTGCTGAAACACTGTTGTTGGATACGTTTGCTCTTGAATCCGTGACCTTTTGGTTATGGGACATAACTCTCTCTAACCACTAGGGAACCTTGACATCCGACTGACCCCTCAGATGAAGACCTGTATGTCTGTTTTTAATGTTTTTTTGAACGATCATCCTGCTTCCATTTGGCCAGTTCAAGATTCTTCATATTAATATTGGGATAAGAGTGAGAAAAACCACATGAGGGCGGGTTTCGGGAATGGATAAGGAATAACCGAGCAACATCTTGGGCTCTTAGAATGAATTCAGCTCTCGGTGCTGAAACACCCCCACTGGACTGTGTTTGATATAACCAGAGAGGAGAGTGGGGGGGGTTGATGGTGACGTAGGAGAGCATTAAAAGAACCTGGTTTTAATATATTTTTTGAACATCTAATGTACTTAGCAGCTTAACAGTCAATCCAAATTATACGTGAATGTCTCTACTGCCTTTAACTATGAATGTACACACTTGTAATCTTAGGATAATGAGATTTGAGAACATTCATCTCAAAACCTAAAAGGAACATATTATTGTTTATTGGTATTTAACAAATAACAGTAAGACCAAGTAGTAATGAAGTTTCGAATGATGAAAAAATGAATGTTTGCGAGGGAATCGTGATAATAGATGTTGAAACCGGTTCCAGTCAGAAGCCGCAGCGGACTAACGTGGCCTCTGTTTTCTCCCTGCAGTTTGAAGGCTGCTCCAAGGCCTACTCACGTCTGGAGAACCTCAAAACCCACCTGCGCTCGCACACGGGGGAGAAGCCGTACGTCTGCGAGCACGAAGGGTGCAACAAAGCCTTCTCCAACGCCTCGGACCGGGCCAAACACCAGAACCGGACGCACTCCAACGAGGTACGCCGGGCTTTTTTCGCGATCGTCGCCCCTCCTCCTCCTCCTCATCCTCCTCCTCCTCCTCCTCCGCTCCGCCGCCGTCCCCGCTCGCCCGACACTTCAGACAGACTCCCTTATAGAGCTCCATAAGAAATTCTCTTAGACTTTTTTTCTCGGAGCAGGAATCTGCACGAGGTTTTTCGCGATTGAAGTGGCCGAGCTGAAAAATTGCGGCGGCGGGGGGAAGTGACGGGGGTTTGCCTTTGTCTGTGGAGCACCGTGTCCCAAATTTCCTTCGTGTCGAGACGGTTTCTGTTTACAGTCTCGAGTTGCACAGGGGGATTGTTGCATGAAAGTAATTCCTGTCCTGTTTCCAGCATGTGTGTGTGCCTCCAATACAGGTGTCTGTGTGCATATTGTGCGGATGTGTATGTATGTACAGTACGTGTGGAGTAATTGTGTGTGTTACTCCAGTACCCTTGTGTGTCTGCACACGCTCGTGAGTAAATAATGAGGTGTAGATCTAATGAGCGCGGCGGCCCACAATGCATTAGGGCGAATCATGCTCAACCCCCCCGCCGAGTGGGACCACCTGCAGACGCTGAATAGAAAATGAAACCTGGAAGCGTTTCAGAAGCCTCACTGCCTATCCATCAGTGGGACCGGGTGTGGGAATTCACCGTGACGGCAACATCCCACGCACACATCGAGGCACTGAAGCCACACACACACACACACACACACACACACACCTACACATGCCTGTATACAGGCACATATGCACACGCGTATCTCAGTAAAGCAAGCTGTTTAAGCTGACCTAAAACCTGCACTAGGCACGTTTGCCGTCCCACATGGCAGTGAGAGGTAACATTTCAAATTTTGATTGACTTCAACACCCAGAAATCATGTCACGTGACATCAGAAAACTCCTCGGACCTAAGTGTCTTCTACTTTGTGTCTGCTGGGGTTGGAGATGATCATCATTGGTGAATCCAGCTTTCTTTGTATGTAGCGCTCACTCGTTGCTGTATAATTTAGGCTGATAAGACCGGTGTATTTTGACATGAAAATCTTGCCTAGTGCAGCTTTAAAGATAACTTCTAATTTACACATATCAATAAACTTTCACAGCTCATCCATTTGTTCATTTGCCTCTGCAGAAACCCTACGTCTGTAAGATCCCCGGCTGCACCAAGCGCTACACGGACCCCAGCTCTCTCAGGAAGCACGTGAAGACCGTCCACGGCCCGGACGCCCACGTCACCAAGAAGCAGCGCGGCGACCTGCCGCCCAGGCCGCCGGCGCCCAGGGAGAACGGCGAGAACGAGACGGGTCCCAGGGAGAGGATCCAGAGGGAAGACAAGATGTCGGACAGCAGCTCCCCCAGAGGCGTGGAGGACTACCTGCACGTCAAATCCATCAAGACAGAAAACTCTGTGGTAAGGTCGCAATCAGAATTCCCTTCAAGAAATAGGAAACACTTGATGTTTTGGAGTTAAATACGTTTGTCTTGGTGACATTAAGGCAATGACATGAACTACTTGTCGAGGTTCATGTACATACTGATTAACATGTACCGAGTCTTAGAAATGCAGCAGAATAAAACACAGAGACAGATTGATTGATGGATTGTGATTGTGACTCACATGGAATTGAATGTTTGGTCAATCAAATCATGCTTTGGTTCTTCCATACTAACAATGCCTCTTTATTCTAACAACCTCTAACCATACTCTTTGTTAAGCAGCAGACCACCAGGCAGACTGTTGTGATTTACCCACATGCAATGTAGTCTTTAGTCAGTCAAATAACAATTTGTGTCCTCCTTCAACTAACAATGGCATGCCTCTTTATTCTGAGAAATGCTAACCTTCCTCTCTAAGAGCCTCTGCTTGCTGCTTGATTGTCTTCATTTCTCTCCCTTTCCTAACTTTCCTTAAGGACAGACCTTGCTAAGGTGAGCCCAGCTACAGTTTATTACGCCATCTTTCATCAAATGAAAAGTTTCATTCCAAAATGAGATATCCACAATTTGAAATAATGGGCACCGTCTCTTAGAAAATGAATGCTGACTTAAAAAGATAACTCATTATGGGATACCACTGAAGCTAATAGCCAACCTAAAACCTTTGCTTAGAGTAACTAAATTTACCCTTCAGGGGATGAAATCAACTTTACTTAACTATTGACTTGTGAATGGCAGTTATTTTTCAAAATGTAGATATATGATTTTGGAATCAAAGCCTTCTTATATTAACACACCTCTTCTTTCATCATCAACTCCTTTCATCGCGGTGTAGAAGGATTTTGTGCTAGAAGCCCATATCAATTGGTCAAAGCATTGATAAGTGCCAATTTTAAGCTTATTGCTCGGTCATACTCTAGAAATTTGGATTTATCTAGATATATTTGTCATGTAAAGCTGTTATAACACATCGACTAATCCTGCCTACGCATGTCACCCATGAGAGCATATCTGTCCCTTTTGCTCTGCACATGCAATCGAAACCTAAACAGACCTATCACACACACGTCTGAGAGCCTAAACATGATAAAAGCCACTCCAGGATTAATATTCAAACACTGGGAATTGGTTTTGGTGCGCTGAGCAAGCAGTGCCAACTATCAAGCTGTGATCAAGACGGCTTTTTAGCTCTGAATAAATTAGTGTCGTCGGGGAAACCGAGGACCTGGGCAGGGCCGATTCAGAGAGATACATATACCGCTTATTGTCCTGTGGGAAATTCGGTTTTCAAAGCCAGTACAGAAAATAGCCTGCATCATCTACAGTGGTGGACAACATACAAAGCACTGACTCACAATTACACAAGCATATGTAATTAGTAAGAATATGACGGTGGCGAATGGTGAATTATGAGCTGTCAAACTTTGATTTGAACACTGAACTTAAATTTAAAAGCACTTTGTGACAATCCTGCTTACTAAAATGAATAAATGAATTTGTCTTGAATTTTTTGAGGAAAGGATGGCCAGAGATGATCCAAAACATCCCAATTTGAACTACATGCTTTTGATGAAAATTTGATGAAAAATTGTTTTTGATGAAAAAGAAAATGTGTTTTTACCACCCCTTTAACTATCCAGATAAGGCTTTCTAAGCTAGCCAAGCTGTGGGTGATTATTCTTTGCTTAGCTTAGTTTAGTTTATTTATTTTCACACATGAATGATAAAACACAGAAGGAAGAAAGAAATTCAAAAGTTGTGCAGGTGAGTGAAAGAAAAACCCCAAGGGCTATTTAAAAATCTCACCTTTAAACAAACCCCAAAAACAAGCAAACATTAACAAGTCAATGTGACAAGCAAAGACACATACTCACCTAAATGTAAAAACAACCTCTACCCTCGGTTGAGTTTTTAGAGAGGGAAAAGCGAAACGTGATGATCTAACATCTCGTGACGATTGGCCCGGCGCTCTGGCTTTGGCTCAAGCACCCTTTCATCCTGCCCATTTCTAATTCACAGACAGACTAAGACGGTCTGTAATCTGTGGTACACCCCCACCCCTTCACCCCCATCCCAAAAAACACTCATTATTTACAATTAAGCTGGGGGAGGATAAAAGTCTGCATGATTCACTGTTCCTCGTGCCATGTTAACCACTGTTCCACTTTTGTCCTGGTAGAGAAAAATGTTTTTTTAGGACAAACAGTCATGATTTCTCTGCTTCTCTCACTCTCATTTTTTCTTGCTCTCTCTCTGCCTCCCCTCTACTTCCATTCTATACCTCCTATCTTGCTCGCCTGCCCTCTACCACTCTCCTTCTCCTTCCTATCCTCTTTTCCTTTCCTCCCGTCTTGCTTTTTCCATCTCCTCCATCCATCCCTCTCTCTAGATGTATCAGTCCAGCCCTGGCGGTCAGTCATCATGTAGCAGCGAACCATCGCCACTTGGCAGTGCCGCCAACAATGACAGTGGAGTAGAGATGGCGGCGCACAGCGGGGGAAGCCTGGGGGACCTCACAACCCTGGACGACCTGCCCTTTGTGGACTCCATGGGCTACGGAGAGTCCCCCTGCGGGGTCGCGGTAGTGGGCCTCCACCTCCGCAAGCAGCTGGGCACAAGCCAGCGCCTGGAGCACCTGAAGAAGGAGAAGCTGAAGACGGTGAGGGACTCGTGCCTGTGGGCCAGCAACCCAACACTCCTGACCAACGGCACTAAGCTCCCACCCATACCAGCAAGTGGTGAGTGGACAGAATAGTGGGATTTTTTCACCTACAGTGGTCACATCATCATCCTGAGGATATTTAAATTAAAGATGACCAATGACTAAGACAATAAGTCTTTGCCTTTTTGTGTTATCCTTCATTATTTTAAGAGTCATTAAGGTTTTTAGCATGTGTTTAAATCCCAATATTTGATTTATTTTTCTCTGTTTTTTGTGTTTATTCTCACTGGGGACTTCACTCTTTGTGTTTCTCAGGGTCCCTCCTGGAGAGTCCAGGTATGGGTGGTGGTCCTGTGCCCTTCCCTGGTTCCGGCCTGGGTGATCTAGGCTCTGGTAAGATGACACTGCTGGGCCACCTATCAGAGCGCCGAGATAGCACCTCCAGCACCCTGAGCTCCGTTTACACCCTCAGCCGCAGGTCCTCCGGCATCTCCCCCTGCTCCTCAAGCCGGCGCTCCAGCCAAGCCTCGCAATACGGTGCCAGCCGCCACAACAACATCAGCTCGGCCGACTCCTATGACCCCATCTCCGCTGACATGTCCCGACGCTCCAGTGAGACCAGCCAATGTGGAGGAGGGGGGGGCCTACCCAGCCTCCTCAGTCTGACCCCAGCCCAGCACTACCGCCTCAAGGCCAAGTACGCTGCCGCCATTGGGGGCGCACCGCCCACGCCTCTCCCGAACATGGAGCGAATGACTCTGAAGACACACATGGCACTGTATGGGGACTCCACCTTCAACAGCTCCAAAGGCCTCTCTCCCAGGCGGTGCAGTGACTACACAGGTCGTAGCATGATGCCCCACGAGGTCCCGTCTAATGCCCCCCGCCGAGCCAGTGACCCTGTGAGACAGTCGGCCCTAGAGTCCCTTGGCCAGCCTCAAATGCAGCGCTACAACAGCATGGGCACATTGGGTGGTAGGGGTAGCATATATCCCCAGCCACCTCTTACAGCAGATCGGCGAAATTTAGCCCAGCAAGGTTGCGTGCGATCAGAAGGTAGCCTTCACCGCTACCCCTACGGCCTGCGACCGCCTAGCATTTCAGAGAACATCACCATGGAGACCATGGCAGGTGACATCCCTGAGGAAGACATGATGCTGCCTGATGCCATGGCGCATTACCTCAGTACAGAGAATGGTGACTCAGCCCACAGAGGGTCAGCAAATCACCAACAATTACAAGGCCTCCAAGGAAATCCCAATCTCCAACAGCAGTCGTACTACCAGAGAAGGATGGCCATTGTGGATGCCAACATGAACCCACCCACCCAGGTTTTGGCCGCTTCCAGCATGAGCCCAGGACAGCAGCAGCAACGGCAAATGTGTCTGTCTTCACACATGCACAGTAGGGCCAACATGCCCGTCCAGTGGAACAAAGTGTCTTCAGGGACCATGGAGGCCAGCCAGCACCAGTCCCAGCCGCAGGTCAGAGGGAACCTGGCTGTCCTCCAGCAGAACCAGAACTTTGGATCTTTCCACAGCAATCTCAACTCCAACCAACAGGTGATTCACAACCTCGCACTCGCCACACAGCAGAGATGTACACAGCAGAATGCTGACCCAAGAACAAACTGCTTCCAGCAGCAGAGGTTCCAACAGACATCAAATCTCAATGAAGCAATTAGCTCTCAGTACAGGCTCAACCAAGGCGTTAGTCCTCATGATGATAACGGTAATACCAGTTATCATCCTCCTTGTAATAACACAACAGCAGTCAATCTGAGCATGCTAAGCCCCAGCTGCAAACAAGAGACAATGCAAACTGTTGACATGCACTTCAGTGATGTGGGATTTCAGCCTGTGCAAGTCAAACTTGAGGATTGTGATGGATCACCTATGATCTCAGCTCAGCACAACTGTAACATGACCTCCCAGCATCCTATGCAAAATGGGAATCAAGGACTTCGACAGCCAAGGCCACCAACAGAATTTAAGTCTCTAAACAGGCGCCATTCAGGGCCAAACACAATGCAGCGAACAGGACTTGTCCAGTCCAACCTAAACCCAGGCTGTGCTAACCCAGATACTGCGTCCAAAGCATCCAACAATAGGGTTACGGAGCAGCATTGCAATGACAAATCTGACGACAATGCCATGTACTACACAGGGCAGATTCAAGTGTTTGAGCCCAACGGGAACCTGGACCATCACACTTCTCCTGTGGTGAATGTATCTCAGTTAGTCGCTGGAGGCACTGAAAACAATACAGCCTCTCCCAGGGCGGGTGACAGCCAGGTATCCAGAACTGTAGACTCTAACACGACATTGGAGCAGACACAGATAGACTTTGACAGCATGCTGGATGATGGGGATCACTCCAGCCTCATGTCAGGAACCCTGAGTCCAGGTCTTCTCCAGAGCTTGTCCCAGAGTTCCTCTCGCTTGACAACGCCCAGGAACTCTGTCACGCTACCCTCGGTGCCGGCGGGGACAGGAAACATGGCCATCGGGGACATGAGCTCCTTGCTGACCGCTCTGGCAGAAGAGAGCAAGTTCCTCAACTTGATGTCTTAGCCACATGTTATAGCCGACCGTTTTGTCAGACAGAAGGAAAAGTTATTAACGTATTTGCAGAAGTTTTGAATTCCTGATGATTGGAATCGACGCCCCACAATAAACTTTTGACCACAGACTTAAAATTGGTAGCAAGTGAAAATTTGAAGAGCCAGACATGGTTGTGTGCCAAAACGCCTCTGCAGTGTGTGACTCGTGTTTTCTTGTACAGTCTCATTTGTTAATTATTTAAAATGGCAATTTTCTATCTTTTTGAAAAGCCATATTTTTTGCCTTAGGTAGTAAATACAATGTAAACAACAGCACAATTCTTTTAGTTGGCCATGATTGTACAGATCTGCAGTAAAATCAGTTTACTAAGTGCCTGGCTCAGCCAAAACATATGCATGTTGTGCATATGACACAATTTAATGTGGAAATGCAACCAGGTACCGATTTGATACCTACATATTTGGAATGTACTATCATCACCTAGTTGTTTAGAGATTTCACATTTAAACTTTAAGAAATTACTTGAGCTAAACTTTATTTCACATCAGTTTGTTTGTAAGTCGCTCATTTCTGTTAGCAACACTGCAACAGCAAAGGGGGAGAAAATAATTAAATCATAACCAGTTTTTTTTCCACTATCACATCATTTCAAGTTTACTGTCACTGTCCTCGGCAAGCCATTATTTGATTGCTGCAATGCTGCTGAGATTAATTGTGACATCTCAGTGTCAGGCATCTGAGACTTGATTTGTGACTGGAATTATGAAACCATGCATTGAAAAGCAGTCGCTCTCTCGCAGTGAGAAGAGCAAAAGACTCCAATGTCCGCCCTGAACGCAGAACTTCTGAAGAGAGAATCAAGCTTTCTTTTGTACATTGCTATGCCAGTTTGTTGTGCTGGTTATATGTAAATATTATTTGTACATTTTTAAGAAATACAATATTGACATTGATTTTTTAAACAAATATTGTTTGTGTTGTCCTTTATACAGATGTTTTTGAGGTGTTGTCACTTCTGATTGTCAGGTGCAGTATCCAGAAGAAATAGCTTTCAAAGGCACACAAGGGTTGTATCTGGTTCAGGCTGACAGGGTGAGCCAGTGGTTAGAGATCGTCCTGCAAACAAAACATCATAGGTTCAATCTCTGCATCATGTGCCATGTCTAAGTGTCTTTCAAAGTGGCAGTTAAATGATTAAAATATAAGTAAAAATATGGAATATATCCTAAATTTGATCCCTGGATGCAATCAATTTTGTTTATACCTATATGTTCATAGTCTTTGCTAAATGTAGATCTGCTCTAGAAATATATACAGCCTCAGACAAATTCACACATGGACCATGAACTCTGCTTTGGTCTATTTTCCAACATGTGCTGTCATTTCATCTCCTGCGTCTTTGTGTAGCTAAGTAAATATTATTCAACAGCGTGTCCCTTGATCGCTCCCTTAGAAGTAGGAGTGTTGATTGCTTCAATAATTCAACAGCTAAACTTTTGTCTTTGAAGCCACGTTACTGCACTCTTTGCCGACAATGCACTTTCCCCAAACCTTTCTTGTTGCATGTCAGGCCATGGCGCCACACATTCTTAAGACGTTGCACGACCGCATATCTTTCAAGGCGGCTTTGAAATAACTTCCCCTGACCTCGTCTTACCTCGCTTGCAAAAACAACCTTGACATAATGTAAATTCTCACTCAGAAACTGATGAAAAAGGACGCTAACAGGGGGGGAAAAGGCTAGACGCATGCAGAACGGCTGCTGCAGTTAGCCTGCGTGTACTTCAATATTAGCACTGACAGTGTGGCCCAGAGGACACGGCTGCTGAAACCACATAAAACAGAGCAGCTGAAGAGAGCGAGAGGTCCAGGGACGCAGCGCTGAGCGTTAGCGAGAGGAACAAATGATTTTAGTCTGTCAGGGAATTCAGCTGAGGATACGTTTGATCTGAAGTTTGTGATTGCTTTTGCCACTGGAATTCCTTATTCTCTCAGAGATGTGAAGTGGGAGAGAAAATAGCCCCGGGGTGTGAAATCCAACCAGGCCCCGAACAAGAGGTGGAGATAAGGCTCACAAAGATCATGCATTACCAACACCTCCATTTATTGATGGAGATAATTGGGTGAGAAAGATGAAAGAGGGTTTTCAGCACTCTGCCAATAGATTCATAGATAATAAATGTAACATGGTCATAGAAGAATAGATTGCTATCATGTAAATTTTAAAAGGCATGTCCCAAAATCTAAAAAGGAGCTGTTGCACTGGACATTTTTTGGGGAAAGTTTTGCAGCAGAGCTAGTACACTTTTTCATTTAGGAACATTTAATTCCTATAGTGCCTCCACTTTGTCTGTAAGCCCTTTATTTACATTTTAGGCATTCAGCTGACGCTTTCCCCCAGTGCAACAGTGGGAGCTTTAATAAGCTTGAATTCCTGGTTTGCCAAAAGAACAAGCAACCAAATGTAACGAGAGTATAAGGGTCAGAGCCGCAGTGCCCTGATAATATTCTTGTGACCAAATAATTTTAATATGTGATAGAGAAGTGAAAAGAAATAAAATAAGAGCTAAGGAGACAGGTAGAGAGGACTTTTTTCAAACCTGATTATTAACCCAAATTTTTCCCCTTGAAAGCTTTTTGGTGCATGAGAAAGCCCTGATCAATTTGATTATATTAAACAAACTATCAACAACTAAGAAGTTTGTATTTCCTCTTAGAGGCTTTTGGCCATATTATTCTATCAAACCCCTGCAGATAAATTATGGCTATTTTGTGCTATGGAGCAATCAAAATCTATTGTCCCTTTACTATCAAGCAAACACAATAACCATTAGAAATCAACTAAGAAAGAATGTGTATAATCCATTTGACCATAAAGCTAGGCAAATACAAGAGGAGGAGCATTAAAGGCAAGTTGGTAATGAAATGTTCCCAAATGAAAAGTTCCCATGTTTCAAAGACAGCAGGTGACAGCCCACCTCTAGATCTCAGTTTGACAGGTCAGGTGATAGACAGACAGACAAATGGACTGCCCTCTCCTCTCCTCTCCTCTCCTCTCCTCTACAGCTCACACACATCTGTCGCCCCGAGACTTCCCACAACCCCCCGCTGCTGCCCTGTGACACAAGCCCCGCCCTGTGTGGCCGAGTGTCAAGCCAGCACTGGCGGTTAACGTTTGAAGAGTTTCTTTCCAAAATGAGAGATCTACCATTTGAACAAAGTGACAGAGTGAGTTGGCTTATTTCAAGATACTGACACTTGTTTCAAGAGCTGCAGTGGAACCAAGAGGTTAGGGAAGTGGGCTTGGGACCAGAAAGTTGGTGATTTAAATCCAGGACTGACGCAAATATGGGTGGGAAAGTGAATGAGGAATTTTCTCCCTTCTCTTAACAACTACTGCTGAGGTACCATTGAGCAAAGCAGTTAAAGTAATAACCTGTGCGTTTTTATACAAATAAATGCTCAATTTAGTTAGAAGTTGTTAAGAGAAGGTAGAAAATTCCTGATTGCTATAACACAGCAGTGATTCAACCTATATCCAGTTTATAAAGCTTTTCCATTGTCTGTTCTAAACAGCCGGTGTCTGGTAGCTCTTTCCTGGGAACAATTCTCTGCCACACAGGAAGTGATGCATTTTATGTTTCCGGTTTGTTTGGAATAAACAGAAGAAGAAGAACTGGGTAGTTAGCATGAGCAGCGATACCCACCATGGCTGAACAGACAAAGAAAAGAGAAACGCAAACTGCAGCAACAGAAAATCCAAGCTCTGCCCACACTGTTTGATTGACAGGTGACCTCTGGGAAGATGGAGACAAAATTTTAAAAAAGACAAGAATCTCATGGAATATCACTTAAATCCCAAATAGCTCCAGTGGAGCTGAATACTGGCCAACAGTAGAAGACTGTGGATGTATGTAGCTGTTTGAATGTGAAGCAGGAAAAGAGCATGCGTGATTAGTCAGCCTTCGAGGAATAAATAAAGCTTTTTTTTCACCCTATTAGCAGATTTTCTCACCTATTTCAAACTTATTTATTTATTTTAAACAGAATCCAAGATTAAATGACTCATTGTGGTGGACATTTTTCGCTGCGCAGGTCACCGATCATTTAAAGACAACATCATCGACACGGCAAAGAGGAATCCTCAGTCACCACATTAAGTTATTAGTGGCGGGGATTTACAACTTGAACTCATCCCAGGGCGAACAAGCTAGACCAGTAAAGCGGACATGTCTGCTGTGAATTTAAAGGGCTTTGGAGGAATGCGTTTTACAGCGTGTCCCGCATTCTCCAGCGTCTCTCGGGGCTCTGATTTAAAGAGCCTCTTTATGAGCGACAAGGTTTTCAGCGCTCAGACAAACCTCAACGCAGCTGCCGGCAAACATCAGCCATACACTCAACACTGACCGGTCCGGCATGGGCAACTGCTGGCACACACACACACACACACACACACACAGACACACACACACACAAACTATCTTTCATACATACACGCACAGATACAGATACATGTGCACATTTACAACATACAAATAGACACACGTGTGCACACAAATACACTTGAACACACATAGACTAACACACACTTATAAATCTAATCTCCAAATACACACACACACACACACACTCGCAGACCTGAAAAGGAGACACTGCCACCTATAGATATCCTATAATTCAAAATAATTCCTGAAACAATTTGAGTTGCATTGGATTCAAGATAAATTATTTGCCCAACTGGCAGATGTTTTCACATTTTTTAAAATAATAAGACTTCAAAATAAGCCTCAAAACTAAAAAACAAGTTTAAATGACTTGTTAAGGTGGACATTTTTTGCAGTGTGGGGCCCAGGAGAGGCCGGGGCCCACTAATGACGCTTTAATGCAGTGTTCCTGTCCACCTTAACGGGCCCATGACTGATTGGCCCAGCAGCAGGAGCGAGGCAGGAAGCTGGCTGAACACATGCTGGACAATCCATCAATTAATGGAGCAAGCAGGCAGCTCCAGACAGCCAGGCAGGTAAACGGGTTGGAAAAGAGCTGGAGAAACATGAAGAGGCTTGTTCTAAAATGAGATATACACCATTGGAAAAAAAAATACACCTATTCTTAACGGTGCTATGTAACATTTTGTGTTTCTCAAAATAAAGACCACATTTCCCATAAACCCTGTTGCTTCTTGGAGGATGTTGCTACTTGTCCCCCCCCTCCCCCCTTCTCGGGCTCCAGGTGCATTTGTTTTGAAGAGCCAGAAGAAGAATAAGAACCGCTAACAGCCACTGTTGCCAACTTGGCAACTTTGTCGCTAGATTTAGAAACTTTTCAGACACCCTGGCGACTTTATTTCTCAAAAGCGACTCACAATAAATTTACCTACTTTTTTGGACCAATGAGAAAAATGTGCATGTGCTGACTCCCAAAGCATTTGGCGACAAATTGGAACAGCCGATGTGCATTCAGACCAAGTAAGCTAATGTCAAGTTAGAATAGTGGAACTGGAATAAAGTTGTGCATTACTTGCAAAGTAAAACAGTTTTTTGCCATAAAGTAACCTGGCAAATCCGACCCAGTGTCACACAAAGTAAAATGCAAGGAAGGAGGGAAGGACGGAAGGATGTTGGATGGTAGTAAGGAAGGATGAAAGAAAGTAAGGAAGGAAGCAAGGAGACAAGGAAGCAAAGAAGGAAGGAAGGAATAAGGAAAGTATAGAAGGAAGGAATAAAGTGAGGAAAATGGAAAGAAGGTAGGAGGGAAGGGAAGATGACAGACTGAAGGTAGGAAGGAATGAACGAGTGAAGGAAGCGTGACGGAAGGACAGAAGGTAGGAAGGAAGAAGGGATGAAAGAAGGAAGGAAGGAACAGAGGGAGAGATTTCCAGTGATTAGACAAATGTGTAATCAGTAAATTCACAGATCTTGCATTGACTACTGTCAATTTCACCCGACAAAGACTGTGAAAAGTTGAAGATAGCCCTGTCAATCAGCGAGGCAACACATTCTGTGCGGTCAGACGCTAAATCACGATGTTGAGCGTCTCCGTTACTGAGAGATCTTTGACATGGCAGTGTGACGATATGGAAACTGATGATTCGGACAAGTGGGATGTTACCAGTTCAATTAAAGAGCTGACAGTCAAACCAAATGCACTCTGACGTGAAGGAGACTCTTCTTCGTGCTACTCTGCCCTCTAACAATCCCTCCCACCCCCCCACCCACCCCCCTCCCCCCTTCCTCCCCCCTTATGATAACACTACATCACATTATCGCAGCTCTGCCTTGCATTATTACACATGTGACAGTCTAACAAGGCCAAATCCTGGCCGCCAAATAGCCCGGCCCCACTTCCAGCTCCCAGTGTCAGTGTGGATGATGGATAATACTCCACAACCCTTGATGGCTCATTCATTTCTATTAGAATAATATCATGTAAATTCTCTCTCCCCAATTCGGCCCCTGCCTCTTGAAGCTGGAAGACAATATTAATTTATGAATCAATTTCAGGGGCTCCAAGTCAAGCTGGCTGTTGAGAAGTCTGTCTGACTGACTGCCTGACTGTTTATCTGATTGACTGACTGACTGTCTGTCTGCATGGATCTGGTCTGTGCTGTGTTCCTCCAGAAAAGCCATGGATGATCCCATTTCGGAAAACATGATTTCCCTGATTACATTTCCGGTTTGTTTGGAATAAACAGAAGAAGAACTGGGCAGTTAGCATGAGCAGCGATAGCCGCCATGGCTGAACAGACAAAGAAAAGAGAAACTCAAACTGCATCGACAGAAAATCCAAGCTCCGCCCACACGGTTTGATTGGCAGGTGATCTGAGGGAAGTGCAGTGCAGAAACACCACAGCAGTGAGCGCTGAGCGACAAAGATGGAGACAAAACAAAAAAAAACAAGGATCTCGTGGATTACCACTTCTAGAGCTTCTTCTAAAACATTTTCCATGATGGGATCAGCTGTATTTTTTTGAGGATTGAGTCATAAATTTCTGGTAGCAAATCTCAAAATGCCAGCCTAACCCCATTTACCAAAATACCATAAGACTTTTAAGCACCTTACAGTACCAGGAATGAATACATTTTTTTGCATGGGTGGCCCCTGAGGGAATAATGCCCTTCAAGTATTAATAACTCATGGCTCTATCCTGCAGCCTGCTGCTCCTCTCATTTCAATAGGGCCACCTCCCTGCCGATAGGAGAGGGTGGTATCGGAGCAGAGCGGACGCTGGGGCCCCTGTGTCAGTGCCTGCTTAATATTAACTAGGGCCCTCTGAATAATATTCCTTCTCAGAGAGGTCAGCGCTGCAAAATAGTCAATCTTAAAAAGTCATTTAGTATCGAGTCTTAAATCTTGCCTTTTCACAAAGAAAGTGAAAGATTCTGCCAATGTGGTGAGGCAATTTTTACTTGTTTCCAATGCAGATTCACTTGTCTGTCCTGAATTTTCCTGAATCAAATGACATTATGTTGATAATAGTGGAGTGATCTGCTCTAATAGGGGATTGTCTGGGAATGTTGGCAGAGTGGTTAACAAATATACGTATATACAAGACTTAAAGGAATAATCCACCCTAAAACCCTAAAACACTTTAACACTGTTAAACAGTTATTGGCGACGTGCATTGCATTTCTGGGTCCATGTTGTTTGGAAATGGATTTTCCGTATTCTTGTGGCACACAATGTAAAATGTAGAGGCTGCCAATGTTCTCGGCGGTCTAATTTCTTTCCCGTAATTCTACTAATATCTCTAAATGAATGCGGTAATGATTTATTGAAGTTAAAATTCAACATGTAGCGACCTTACGGATTCTTATTATTCCAGTGCTTGTGCTTTCCTGCCCTTGCCTTAGTCATGAAGCTCGTCTTCATAAAAAATTTTCAATCAGACGTCGGCTGTGGTGAAGTCATCAGAAATGGACTCCAGCTGGTGTGAAGCGGTGCCAGCGGTGACGCAGGAAGCCTCATAGCCTGGTGGGTCTGGTGAGGGAGTTTTGGCAGTCTTATCATACTCAGCCCAGTATTTACAACGAGGCACCAGCCAAGACACTAAGCTAATGCCATCAACACTCTGGGTGGAACTGGTAAGGTTATTGCAATCGTTTGTTTTGTTTTGTTTTGTTTTTACCTCTTTTATTGCCCTTGGTCACATAGTTGCATTTCCAAGCCAAATAACAGACTGTCGACTATGAGACAAAGGCTACTCTGCCCTCAAAAACTGCTCTATTGGCTCAGATTTAAAATGTACACATCTTCAGTCTAACACATATTGTATGGTAAAATGTACAGTCTAGTGTCCATTGTGTCTTGCACTGTCCCCTTGCTCTGTATTTGAGGTCCTATTGTCCCTGCAACATGTGTTACCACGTCAGTTGTTGATATGTCTCTGTGCAAACGTTGCCAAGACAAATTCCTGCACATTTGTAGAGGCTTTGCAGTTGTGTCACAAATCCACTCACAGCCTGGTGCCTTCATGGAGATCCAGTGGAGAATTAGCTGTGCACAAATAATGGCTAAATATATAACCGGGCTAGAAAAAAACAGAGATATCTGAAAATGCTTGTTGTGGTGTGGCTGTAGATCCTTTCAGTAATGATAAAAGTGAAGGTGAATAGTCTGATAAGGTGTATTTTTTTCCAAATGTAGATTATTTTGACACAGTGAACTGTCTTGTCTTTAGCCCTCTCTACTTCTAAAACACTCTGAGTTAGTGTTGTAGGACTCAGATTTGAATACTGATGACTCGGACTTGCAAACTGAGGACATGAACTTGTGCTTGGGGCTCAATCACCCCAGAGACTGGCCACACATGTTTTCAGCATTATCCTAAATTTGTACCTGATTATCTGATTGGTAAACAATATCGGCCTACATGTAGATATACGCTATGAAAATGTATCTGAGACAAAGTCGCCAGTCAAGTGACAGATGAAGATAAGCAGGCTCCACCACATATTGAGCTTCACTTACATGGATTTTACATTAACTGGTGTGAAATGTAGCGCTAATGAAAAATATGTAAAAGGACAATCAAGGAAAAGACCTGGGACAACCTCAAATTTTAGGATGGACTTTGAAAAGACTGGTCACAGACTTAGCTGCATGGTTACTCAGACTGGACTCGAGTACTGAGGGACTTGAG
>NW_027281566.1:0-40137 GCF_046629955.1 Centroberyx affinis | reverse complement strand
GATGATGACAAGCAAATTTGACTTAAAAACTCTGATAAAATGAGGTATGGTAGGAATATTATTTGAATATTTCTGTTTTGTTTGACATCACACCTAACATTACCATTCGGTTCAATGAGATGAACATTCATTTGATTATTTAACGTGATTTTGCATACATGGACCATATCGTGATATATATTGATATCGAGAAAAATCCTTATGATTATCGTGATATTGATTTCAACCATATCGCCCAGCCCTAACTGCATCAATCAAATTTTAAAAAATGTTTTTTGGTTTTTTTTACACTGGTCAACCAGCTTATCAATGGACTCTCAAAAAAAAAGCTTCTTCAGAATAGGTCAACGGATGAAGAACAGAACATTTAAATCTTCTTTGCGCTCAATTTGGGCATGGAAGTTGGAATAACGCTGCTCTGTCAGTGGCATGCATGGATGACTGACACAAACAGAATAAAAGTGTGGTTCTGTAATAGGTGGAAAATCATAGCACATTGTCCAGAGATATATTATTTGTTAAATATGGGACATAAATATATGACAAAAACTGCTCGTCGGGCTCACCTTCACATTATCCAGAATCACCAGGGGTCCGTTCACACCAGAAACAGTAGAGTAAGCTGTAAAAAAAAAAAAAAAAAAAAAAAAAAAAAACAGGAGAGCATTTCATTCATTCATTCATTTCAAAAGGCCACAGGAAAAGCAACGTCAAGTAATGAAGGCAATATTGACAACATGCGCTTTTTCTTCTTCAAATGCAAGCCATCAATCAGCATGGGAATGAGTAGTCTTCCTTACAGGCGACCATGTTAATAATCACAGGCTGACCTTTCGCGGTGAGATTTAAACACCTGTCAAGCACTTCCGCGCCCAAATGTCAAGGCCGGGCAAATGTCAGGGAAAAATACATGAGATGCACTTTTGCACACGTGAAGTACAATTGACAAGGTGCATGGCGGTCTCCAAGCCTTGTAACAACAGGGCTATAGAATGAAGGGTCATCATTGCTGGACGGTAATTGTGGTTTATTGTTTGGAAAGACTACAGGCTAATTCCACTAACCGTCAAACAAGACAGACTTTGGCTTGTTTTTCACCAACTTGCTTGAACTCTGAGGTACAGATTAAATATATAAATATAAACTAATAGAAAAAAAAAATAATAATAAAAACTACGAAATAAATATATCACCAAAACCATTACTCATTACTATTTTGACTTCACTTACAGATGCTCCCATGTAGTCTTTTTAAACATCAACATATCATTGTCAAATAAAAGTAATTGCGATAAATTGGTAAAATTACCACAAACAAAGCAGATCATGGTTGAGACGATTGGTAACCTATGTATTATTAGTTCTAAGCATTCCTCAAAATTAAAACCACATTTCCCATAAACCCTGTTCCTGTACCCCCTCGCTGCGGTCTTTAGCTTTACTGAAAAGGATAAACATGTTGGAAGTGATTTTTCCATTGGCCTCTCACTCCTTCCACCATCTTCCATTACTAGAAACTCTGAACATTTGCACACAGTTTTGCTACACATTCACTTGACAACTTTTCCTGCAGCTGCATGTGGCCTAAATGTATTACTGGCCACGTCCAGTCTTGTTCCTGTGGGGAGTCTATAGTCCAGCACCACGCCAGGATACAGCAGCATGGGTGGGCCGCCTGGACTCTCATTGCTTAGTCTGTCCTGATTAAAAAGCACTCACAAACACACCATGAGAGACAAAATGATGCCTCATCAGCCAAGCATCAAGGACTCTTTGCAAAAGATAGAATTCCATATATAGCATACACTGTGTTGAGCGACAGTAGCCTCCATGCTAACACTTTAGCATACACTATGTTGAGTGATAGTAGCCTCCATGCTAACAGTTTAGCATACACTGTGTTGAGCGACAGTAGCCTCCATGCTAACACTTTAGCATACACTATGTTGAGCGACAGTAGCCTCTATGCTAACACTGTAGCATACACTATGTTGAGCGATAGTAGCATCCATGCTAACACTTAAGCATACACTATGTTGAGCGATAGTAGCCTCCATGCTAACACTTTACGTACACTATGTTGAGCGATAGTAGCCTCCATGCTAACACTTTAGAATACACTATGTTGAGTGATAGTACGCTCTATGCTAACACTTTACCATACACTATGTTGAGCGACAGTAGGCTCCATGCTAACACTTTACCATACACTATGTTGAGTGACAGTAGCCTCCATGCTAACACTTTAGCATACACTATGTTGAGTGATAGTAGCATCCATGCTAACACTTAAGCATACACTATGTTACATGATAGCAGACCACTTGCAATATCGCAACAGTGAGGAAATCACAACTTGTAGCAGCTCTAAAGCTAAATGGTAAGTAATGCGGTATGGTTGCACAATATGGTAAAAACGTTGGTTTTATTGGTTGGAATTTTTATGTACGCCCCCTGGTACACGATGAAGTCACCAATAAAGATTTTCCGTTTTCCAGATTGAGATTTTGGAAAATACAAGAAATCTTTTTCTTGTCATTTTTGCGGCATAAAATTGTCAAATAGGTGGTATGAAGTTATTTTTTAATTTCAGTGTGACTGTTAGCACTGAAGCCAACAATCTGCCAGGGACACATGGATGATTTTGGTGTCTATGTTCTCATCACTTAACCGCTAAGCTAACCAACGGGACAATCTACCAAAAACTTGTTGTATTGCTTTACGGATCCACAAGTTTCACCGTAACGGGACAGGGGCAGGTCAGAGGCAGGTAGGTCAATCTGTAGAGGTCGGGACCATCAGGAAGAGCCTAAGTAGGGACAAGTAGAGGAGCGACTGTCCCGGACCTCCCTTTCTCTGAACGGGGCGAAAACGTTAGCTCTGCTGACATGGGAGCCAATTTAGGTCAAAGAATCCACGGTCTCCTCCATCTGTCCCTCCCTGCACATCTGCAGAGTCGGGGGGTAAGATGTGAAGACAACGGGGTGAAAGGGGGTTTTGGGAACGCTGGAGGTGGCGGGCGGGGGGGTGGGGGGGCCGGCATTGTTACCGCTAGGTTTTCTATCATGGTCTGGTGTTTCCTTTTATGTGTGAACCGTCAATCTCGGGGCCGATATCAAAGGCGCAAGGAAATTAGAGTGGACTGGTTCTAACACGGAGCACTAAAGCCTGGCGGGGTGCATCCACTATGCCACTAATTAGGCGGAGGCCAACAAAATAACCTGTCAATGCGCTACAGCACTGCGGCCATTTCCCACACACACCTGCATTTCGGGCCCTATTAGTCGGGCTGTGAGACAGGCTGTGGGAGACAGAAGTGTGTGTGTGTGTGTGTGTGTGGGGTGGGGGTGGGGGGGCGGTGTGGGGGGACTGTGTGTCCACAGACACAAAACATTGGCACTTTCCTTCTCCAAAATAAAAAACGCATCTTATTCATAACGGCCTTCATCTCAGTTCTTGCCTCAGGGCCGGGAATTTGGTCAATGACTTAATTTCTTGCATGAATTTTTGGGGATTTACTAGTTCTGCAGTGGGGGAAAAAAAAAACGCACTTGATCGGTGATCTCTTTGGTTCCCTCGTCGGCCAATAAGAGCCAGGATGCAGGTTAATGAGTCGTAGCGCGGTTTAACATCGCGCTAATCCTCAAAGCTGGGACGGCCCACACACAGCTTTACTGAAATGATCCTCAAAACGAGCTAAAAATCTTACAATGCTTTTCAAAGACAAAATGAGTAGCCAAAGTGCCAGTCTCCTCCCTGTCAAGTAACTACAGCCGATGTGCCTTTGAGCAAGGCACTTGACGCTAACTGAAGCTGTACTACATATACTACATTCACTCTTGTATACTACAACACTCCCCCACTACCTGAAAATAGTAAGAAATTGATTAAATCTTGAGACAAATTTTAAAGGCTTTAACAATCAAACTTTTCTAAGTAACATCCCCTCTTAACTCTGCAGGTTCTCTAAATAAATTGCTATTGTTCCCCAATAGTAAACGGCATGTTGAAAAAGCAACATAAGTATAGTAAATATCCCTCAAAATGAGTGGATGGCATAGGACTGGGCGATAATTCAATATTATCGTTTATCGTCTTTCAGTTTCTTTCTCAGTTTCACATTTCTGCTGTCTGAATTGATGATGACAAGCAAATTTTACTTAAAAACTCTCATAAAATGAGGTATGGTTGGAATATTTGAATATTTCTGTTCGGTTTGACATCACACCTAACATTACCATTCGGTTCAATGAGATGAACATTAATTTGATTATTTAACGTGATTTTGCATACATGAACCATATCGTGATGTATATTGATATCGAGAAAAATCCTTGATTATCGTGATATTGATTTCAACCATATCGCCCAGCCCTAGGATGGTCCAGCAGAGTAAAAACACACACATCCCTGTCTTAACCAGGTGCCAGACAGAAGTCCGCACACTGCAAGTAATATGAATTTATATGTATAGGTGTTAATAAATTCATACATCTCGGGAGCAACTTGCAGTGTGGACAATCCTTTTGCTCTGCACAAACACAAATCCACCTGTGTCATTCTCCATTGAAGATCAGGCCTTGCCTTCAAAAACTGCCTAAAGAAGGATTATTATGATTAGAAAGATGGATGTGTTTATTTGTCAACCTCAGACAGCTCCCCATACCCAAATATGCCCTTTGCAACAAAAAAAAAAAACATGCTTTTATGAAAATTCCATCAAATTTTCAAGACATTATGTTTTTTTGTGTTCAGCCCCTTTTTTCACGAATTGCAGAATGTGCATGGTGGTCATGTTTATAAAGGGACTTAATAGCTGCACTTAGCCTACAAATTGCCCATATGTCTCAAAAGAGATACATATGGCTATTTACTGAAGGGTGATAATAATGATGATGCAGGGAAAATTGCGGCTGCATAATTATACAGCAGCCTCTTAGAAATCCATAAGTCCACTGCGCTCTAATGAGAGATGTTTGGTAACAGCAGTGGGGAGATGCGGACGTAATTTGAAGACATTTCAAGTGACACATTTACTGTGAAGGAAAAAAAGCATCTTCCATCTGTTGCATCCAGTCAACTCACAGTAAAACAACTTCCTAAATAAATCACCAGGGCAAAAGTTGACAGCCACAATAAAAACACAAGTCACAAATACAACAATATATGACATTATATAATTAACAGGTTAGCCTAAATATTGTAAGGAACAGATTATAAGGGAATGAAATCAAAGGAAAAACCCACCTTTGCATACTCTTACACTGTTAAACTACAACTGTTACTTTGTGTTGTAATTTAGTTTTTTTGGTGTATCCACTTTCCCTCAACCTGCCTCTTCTACTTCTACTTCAGTAAGTGATTTCCTGTGTTTCTCGGAATGACTTTTGCCAGTTCTACTCAAAACACAGCATGTCTCGTGGCCGCATTGCATTCTGGTCTATTGAGGCTACTGTCAGTGGAGAAATTGGTCTCTCTGCTTCTTCTACGATGGATTTCTTCCTGTATGATTGTGGAGTGTTGGTGCAAGAAAGACGCCTTTGCTCTTTGATTCTGAGGGGCTATGTGATATTAAGGCCTACCATTTATTAGAGATGTTCCGATACCATTTTTTCTTTCCCGATACCGATTCCGATACCTGAACTTGCGCATCGGCCGATACCGAGTACCGATCCGATACCAGTGCGTTAAAAAAAAAATATATATATTATTATTATTTTTTTAACAGCTGTATACTACTAACCCTGGATGGATGTGATATGATTGCTATCATTGTTGTATGGCCTGGCTCAGGTTAAACCCTTTGTAAAACATGAACAAATACATACAGAGAATGAATGCCATAGAACTTTATTATCTAGTTTGACAGTCAGTCATAACTGAAAAAGCACATGAATAAATCTAGGAATAAATAACAATTCCTTTAAAAAACAGTTAAAGTGCAGTCACAATTTAGTAAAATAAAAGACATTTAAAATTTTAAATAGTACAGTAACAGTATAAATTTAGTATATAAGTATAGATTTCTGGGAAACGGACGTTTTATCCGGGTGAAACTACTTTAAAGTTGATTTTTTTCAAGGCGAATAAATTACGTGATATTGGATGGGTGCCTAGACTCACGTACTCGCCGATACTTGATCCAGCATTTTAGGCTGTATCAGAGGCATTTCCGATACTGGTATCGGTATCGGAACAACTCTACTATTTATGGATTAGAAAGTTGTAATAATTTCTACTAGCTGTGTGTCACGTCATCTACGTTTGGCCAGTTATCTACGGGAATAAGAAAAACACACCATCTTCTAAGTGTTGAAGTGCTTTGGGGCGGATTTTTCTACTAAGCAAATTCAAAGGCCGTTTGGTGGACATTTATCTGAAGTGCATAACAGCACCATGAATGCATACAATTTTAATATGGGTAGCCACAGTGGGATTCGAGCCCCTAACCCCTAACACAGGACCAAATCATCATGAAAAACAGAACAGTTCAGGGTAGTGGTACCCTCTTACGTTCAACTACTATGATAAAAAAAAAAAAATTAAAAAAAATGTGGTTTGCTCGCTCATTTCACAAGATAACGACTACTCAATGGGCTATACATTCATACGGTGTGAAGTAGCAACATTTCCCATTAGGTTTGAAAAACTTTCTCCACCCCTCTTTTGCTACTTCAGCTCAAGTGCAGCGGTCCCCTGGCTTAGCATGCAACGGCAGTGTGGGTCACCCTGCGGCCTGTTCAGCTGCCAGAGCCCTTTGTGTACAAAGATGTTAATTGGTCCTAATCCGCCACTAGAAGCTGTTTTGGTAGCCTGACCTCGCACCCTGAAGGACACCTTGGTGTGAAATACTAAAGGGCCCATTCAAGTGCCAGAGAAAAGAGGCACAGAGCATTCCAACACAATTCAATTTCCCAGCTGAAAGAGGGGGGGGGGACCGGAGGGGAGGGGGGGGGGGTCGGAGCTGGGATGGAGACGGGGGCGCATCATCATTCTGACGGTGAATGAGCGCTACAAAGCAGTGGTAGCTGTGATGTGCAGCCTCACAATCACATGTCTTAGCCCCTCGCTGCAAGCACGCACACAGGGATTCTCACAGCCACTCTGGAGATGGGGAATGCTAATTGCCTTAAACCTGAAACCCCCGGCGGCTGAGGGAATACGAGCGTTTGGAGGCCGTTTGATCAGTCAGGAAGGCGCAGAGATCCTCCAACAACCGTGCAGCGGGAAGGGTTGAGCGCCAGATGTTGGCATGGACATGGAGACAAAGGCAGTGAACCGGAAAAGGAAACGGAGACACTTCTCCAAAAAGCAACAAAACCAATCATGTGATACTTTAGAACAATTTGCAGACGGCCGCACAGTGGGGTCTGGTATGGAAGAGTTCCAATAGCTTGGCAAGCAAACCTGGAGTCTGAAGCCAATGCAGTGCTTTGTGTGTCCTGCAAACGTGTCCTTTTGACTGTTAGGAATTTCTGCAACCAATATAATGTGGCTTTAAAGAAAAAATCCACCCACAGATACTCTTCAGGGCTTGTCATTTCCATTAGTCTGCTGGCGTGACTGATTTCTCAGCGCTCTGGGCCAGCAAATATTGATTTTTTGTGGCCTGCTGGCTAGTGATCAGATATAGCCTGTATTTAGGCAGACTGGTTATGAAATGATATGACAGAATGATTATCTTGTCAGTGAAACGCTTTCTTCTTTGCATCAAGCAAGCATTCATCCAATCGGATGAATGAGACTATAGGCTAGGGCTGAACAATTAATCGAAATTTTATCGAAATTGCAATATGGCCTACTGCAATTTTCAAATTGCAATATCACAATATTTATTAAAGGCGAAATGTGTGTCAAAATGCCATTTTAAATGAAATATTGTCATGCTGCAGAGATGTCCTGGCCTTCACATCATATTCTACAGACTTAAGAAAACATCTTTGTTTGGTACAGATCCCCGCAAAAATCACACCATAATCATTTTAATACGTTTTTCAATGAAAATGAGAATAATGATGTAAAAATGATCATTCCCTCTAATATCGCAGATCATATCACAATTGCAATATCAGTCAAAATAATCGCAGTTAGATATTTTTTCAAAATCATTCAGCCCTAGCATAGGCCCACATCATGAAAACCAAACTGAAACTTTCACTCCAAGCAGCTTCCATCTGACACTGCTGGAGTGTGTGCGAGTGTATACCTTGCCACTTAGTTTGTCTACATTGTCACCAATGTGCAATATAACCTAGCCATCTGTTAGAATTTCATGTCCACACAACTTGGCCAAAGACCATATGTGAGATTTCCGAGGCTGACTTGTAACATATTTTGGCCTAATGAACATCGATATTTGATCCATTAGCACTCGAGTGCAAATCGATCAAGATCTTTTTTGAAAATGTGCATAGTTGAAACACAAAATAAGTGATCACATAGGCGACAGAAAGTTGGCTTCTTAACATTGCTGGCAATGGTGAGAACCGACCTATTACCTTGCAGAAGTGCATCAGCCATGTTTGGGGAAAATGTCTATAGCGCAACAAGATGTGCCAAAAGTCAAGCCGTCTTAATACTTTTACAAAGCACTGTGTATAACTGTATTTTTCCTTTACTCTAACAAGGAACAAAGGGAAAAAAAAACAGTGTGTCCGTAAACTAAAGAAGAAAACCACCGTTTGAAATATGGGATTCTTACAACATACAACATTGTTGTTCTGTCCCCTAATTTGATGTCACATAGATATAGAGCTCCTCAGAGTATTAAATGAAAAAGTTCAGATAACCATTGCACAAGTCCACCAAGTCTCCCATTCACTGTCAATGGTAGTAGGGCTGCAACTAACGATTATTTTCATTGTCGATTAATTTGTCGATTATTTTCTCGATTAATCGATTAGTTGTTTGGTCTATAAAATGTCAGAAAATGGTGAAAAATGTGGATCAGTGTTTCCCAAAGCCCAAGATGACGTCCTCAAATGTCTTGTTTTGTCCACAACCCAAAGATATTCAGTTTACTGTCATAGAGGAGTAAAGAAACCAGAAAATATTCACATTTAAGAAGCTGGAATCAGAGAATTTTGACTTAAAAATTTACTCAAACCAATTAATCGATTATCAGAATAGTTATTAACTATAGTTATTAACTAATCGATTAATCGTTGCAGCTCTACTGGAGAGAAGTGGGGCTAGGAGAGGAGGTAGTACAAATAAAAGTTAGGGAGTAGTTGATCCACTCGCACAGTTTGCTCCAGCTTTATCTCAACACACGACACACTGTCTACAACCTTGCATTGTTTATCTTCTCAACTGGAGAGAGGATCTAAGCTTGAGTTGTGGGGAAGAAGATGTCATGTCCATGCAAAACCCTACCATCTCTAAATCACTCCCAGATCGCCAGAACTAACGTCCGTTTCATGAATGGATGGAAAATTATCTTAAAAAGACAAGAAAAACAAACTATTATCTGACCAATTCTGAGCTAAATGAAACTGAGGTAACCTTCAACGGAAAACACAATCATACTAAGGTCCTAACACTCAGAATAGGGGCAGCAGAGATCCCTAAGGTTTGGTAAAATGAAAAAAAAATTATGTATTGTGGTACAAGGACGACAAATATTATCGGTTCAAGCAAGCCTTTCTCTTTATGGTTCCTCATTGTGACCAGGGACAAGGTTCGAGGCCGGGTCCGGGTCGTTCCCTCCATTTAAAAAAAAAAAAAAATCTTACAAATAAAACATACGAATTTCTGGAATAACAAAAACTATTCTCTTCTACAAAAGCCTTTCAGCTACAAGTACTGTACAGAGCTTTAGCTACTTAAAAATGCTGTGTGTATAGTGCACCATTGCGTCGATTTTTCCATATCAATATTGGAGTTGACACCACAACTCTGTCCAAAAGTGGCACTGCCCCGGTTTCAATTCCAAGCTCGTCTAAGGAGGTGTGGTATTGAGACTGAGACCGACCGACAGATGGTATTCTTGGGGGACTTGGAAAAATACAGACCAAATGCTCATAAACATGATTACTCTTCTTGGCAAGGTTTTAATTTAAACACACACACACTTTAAGCAACTGGTGATGTACTTGGCATTTCTGGGCCCATTTTGTTGTTTAGGGGGTGTATTTAAGTACAGTGGAGGGGTTACAAACAGGCTGATTGCCTGCAAAATGTTTTTGAAGTGATGGGATCGTATTGAGTGGGTCAAAAGACAGTGATTAGGCCACATGAAGAATTTACCTGTGTATATATTTTCAGCCAGCAGAATATATCTTTAGCTATAGGGCAGCAGTTATTGGAAACATTTTTGTTCTTTTTTTTCCCCTCCCATATCTATTTTGCAATATCTCTTCTTAGAAATGAAGATTGAGGATTTAAGATAGAAATTTTAGTCAAGGGTTTAAAGGAATAGTTCACCCAAAAATGAAAATTCTGTCCTCATCTCCTCCCCCTCATGCCAGTTGAAACACAGGTGAAGTTTGTCCATATAACACACAGGGAGGTTGCCAGCACAACTCCATAGCAGCCTTCTCCAAAACAACTGAAGTCAGTGGGGACCAGTTCTTCAGAGTTCCAAAAAGACCTACAGTATATTTACACCATCATTTAGTGCAAATCTTAACTACAGGTGATTGATTTGCAACAAATAATGGTGTATAGGTCTTTCTATTCACAGTGTGATTTTGTTTTGGAACTCTAAAGAACAGGTCCCCATTGACTTCAGTTGTTTTGGAGAAGGCTGCTATGGAGTTGTGCTGGCAGCCTCCCTGTGTGTTATATGGACTAACAAACTTCACCTGTGTTTCATTTGGCATGAGGGGGAGTAGATGATGACAGAATTTTCATTTTTGGGTGAACTATTCCTTTAAGTAGTTTTAGTGAAGGGGGGGTATAAAGACTATGATGAAAAACGGACCAGTACATTCAAAGTTCTTCGAAGAGGCCTTGTGCCGACTGCATGTCTTCTGAAGAAAAAAAAAAAAAAAGACAAGTTTCATCTCTTTGATAAGACTATACGCAAAAAGGTTGCACACTGAACCATTAACAGATGCCTCCCAACATTCAGCCCTGTGTGGATAGATTGAATCATCAGCACTACCTTGATTGACACAATGTGGACATCACCGTTTTATTCACCAAGGTTTAGAGGAAGTTAAGCAAGGGAAGGGGATTTCTTGGCATCTAAAATACACACCATTAGCCTACTTCTCTAAATGACCCAACAAGTCTTAAGATGGAGAATGTCAGGACATTAGATTCACCATGAATGGTCAGCAAAAAAAAAAAAAAAATGTGTACCATTCACTTGGATAGGTTTCTCTTCATGCCACAGCAGAAATGGTGTCACATCTTTAGCCTACATTTTCATGCTCTTTCATGAAAAGAATGGCAAACGCCCACGGGAGAATCTTTCTCGCTCTGACAAGCTAGCTGCTTAAGCCTAATTAGAATACGGATTATAGAACTGTTACAAAAATAACATTGATTTTATAGAAATTACTTTCATGGTGACAGATGAGACATTTGTTTATCATGACTACATTATTACCATTAATTAAATCTTCACAAAGAAGCATAGTGCCTTGCTCAGTGTCTTTTCATACCACTAAATGACAGAATGCGCCACTAAAACAATGGCAAGCCATTTCGTGGGCTAATAGCTTTTGTCGCATTTGACATGAGAGAGACAAAGGCCTCTTACAAGAAAAGACTTGCTCTGATGAGAAATCTCTTTATTTGTTTATTTTCCTTTTCTGTCTCAAAGAGTCTTTTCACTCGCTGCCTCTTTTAGAGTCCTGTCAAGTCAATAAGGTAGTGCAAAACCATCTCAACATATTGATCTTATAAGCTACTTTGATGCTTGGCAACTGGCATTATTGAACAAAGTCTCTGCGCGTTCCTCCAGTGATGACACTAAGGTTATGGGTTGCTTGAAACCAATAGTGTCAATGCACGAAACGTATGCCCCGGGAGAATTCATAAAAAAGAACCGTTAGTTCACTCCCATCACTCTAAACCTTGGTTCGGTTGTTGTGAGGTATGGATATTAAGTTTAAAAAGGGTACAACTGCAAATTCAAAGTGCTATGTTCAGCATTTTAATGCCAATGAATCATTACCACATTCAACTCTGAAGAACTGGTCCCCACTGACTTCAGTTGTTTTGGAGAAGGCTGCTATGGAGTTGTGCTGGCAACCTCCCTGTGTGTTATATGGACAAACTTGAGAAGATGATGACAGAATTTTCATTTTTGGGTGAACTATTCCTTTAAGTAACACTAGCACTAACAATACCACTGGTGTGAGATAGAGGCTACCAATTGTCTCCACCATGGTCTCATTTGTATACAGTAATTACACTAAGGTAACGCAATTAATTTGACAAAGATATATTGATGTTTAAAAATGCTACATATAGCACCTTTAAAATGGCCGTGATGAGTGGACATGCAGTGTTGGAGGGGCACATCACAAGGTCTCCAATGTTTTCTAACGGTTGCTTGAGATTATGATTTGGGTGCAAATTGCTGCCTCATCATCAGAGTGTACCACTGCTGTTTGGTAAGATGTTTGATGAGAGCAAAAAATGGGAGCCATTCTGGCACAACGAAAATTAGGACATTTCAAAAGTAGGATGGTTAGACGTTTTTAGGACAAGGGTTCTAACACATGGCGCATCTTCTCTGCTTAGCTCTCAGATGGCCTCAGCTCCATTAAGTCATTTCCTACCAGTTTGCTAAGAGGCTTTTAGTCAATGCTTGCCTCTCTGACTCTCCCAACAAAGACAAAAACACCCCCTAGCTAGCTTCGTGCCTCGGGCCATGTTCAACGGTGTGGTGAGCTAGACAGGGGAAGAGGCTGAACATCAGTCAGATGCAGATGTGCAGGCAAAGTGCCAAACAGCACAACATTCGTGGATCTCCTGTGCAGAGCCAAATAATATAAATCAGGATGGCAAGAAAAAGGAATAATTGGAAAACAAATGTAAGTTACACGTCCAAAAAACAATGAACTCCAAAAACAATTCATAAATGTCCCGTGCAAACCGGAACCTTTCATCTACTGGCACCGAAATCTCACAATGCCATGACACTGAACACAACTAACCACTGTTAAACTAATCGCAGAGGTCAGTCAAGGTAGATTAGGCTAGATAGATGGGGTCTGTGGCTATGTTTTGTGATCCTCTGTGTTACTGAGTGGGGAACTGAGGGGATAATTAGGTGCAACTTTTACTTTAAAGAACAATGTTTAATCCTAGTCAAAGGAGGATGCTTATCTAGAACTCTGAAATCATCCAATTCAATGTGGTTCACTAAACTAATCAAAAGAGGGGTCTAAAGTCTCATCAAATCCCTGTATCTGTTGGTTTAAGGACACTGGCGGGAGTGTCTCCTAGGGAATGGCTTCTACTGATATAAATTAGCATGGGCATTGCCCTTTAAACAGAGTGATTTTCAGTACAAGTATTCCTTTCATACTGCACGCAAGTACTAGGGTTTGACCGATATGGGTTATTGATAGGGTTGCAAAATTCCGGGAATTTTCAAAGTTGGAAACTTTCCATGGGAATTAACGGGAATTTATGGGAATTAACGGGAATTTATGGGAATAAACGGGAATAAACCAGGAATTTACTAAATTGAAGGTATGCTCTTAATAGGGAACTTAAATA
The DNA here is from genome assembly GCF_046629955.1 of Centroberyx affinis. Taxonomy (NCBI): domain Eukaryota; kingdom Metazoa; phylum Chordata; class Actinopteri; order Beryciformes; family Berycidae; genus Centroberyx; species Centroberyx affinis. Next base: position 26,454 of record NW_027281566.1, on the reverse strand, counting down.
TAGTTGGGGAAAATATATTTTAGCATAATCCTGACTAAAACAACCAGATATCATGCAAGTACAGTTGAATATCTATGCTATTCCTCAATCACATGCACACATAGCACACTGCTTACTGCAGGGCTGTTGAGACCACGCCCCCTACATGCACTGTGCATTCCTGTGCATTCCTGTGCATTTTTGTTCATTTTTGAACGGGTTGGGTCGGGGGGATGAGTAATATTTAACTCAACATTCATGTTTTTGTTCTTCAATGAAAGAATTGATTGTTCAATAAAATATTTAACACTTGATAAAGTTCTACTTACAAATAAATCTGTTTTAATTGTATTATTTTGGATGGATGTCTGCTTATAACAAAACAAATATTTATGCTTGGATATGATACCTTTCCATTAAAATTCCCAGTTAATTCCCAGTTAATTCCCATTAATTCCCATTAATTCCCATAAATCCCATGGAAAGTTTCCAATTTGGAATATTTCCAAAATTCCCCAGCTTAACTTCCCATGGAAATTTACCGGAAACTTTCCGGAAATTTACCGGAAATTTTCCACCCCTTTGCAACCCTAGTTATTGAAGGCCAAAATTTACCAATAATTTTAGACTGAAGTTGCCAATAGTTGATATTTTGTGCCAATATTCAGCATCTTTAAATTAGAGCATTTAGACCATCATGGGACACTAAAACTCTCCATTGAAACCCAGAATAATGAAATTATTTTTGTGTTAGCAGCTCTTTAAGGCAGGGTGACCCATCACACCTATTCAATGGTAGAGAAACTCTGGAATATATTAGGCCTTTAAATTAAGATTTAATTCACAAAAAAAACATTACTGAACAATTATTTGAATAAATAAAATACTCAAAAAGGAAATAACATTTTTTTTTACAGCATCTTACCTAAGAAATATAGAGCTGCCAAAAGGGCTGGGCAATAATTCAATGTTATCATTTATTGTCTTTCAGTGGAATCATATCGTGATGATATGATGATATTGTGAAACACAATTCTGTTGTCTAACTTGAAGATTAAGCAAATTTAAACATTTGGACAAAATGAGGTATGAAACATTTTAAGGAATAGGGCCTATTTGAATTTTTTTTAAGTTTTGTTTCACATGACACTTAACATTACCATGCAGTTCAATGCAATTTGATTATTTAACATGGGATTTTGCATAGTTAAGCCATATTGTGATAAACAGTATATATCGATATAGAAAAAAAATCCTTATGATTATCGAGATACTGATTTCAACCATATCGCCCCGCCCTAGCCCTAGCAAAGTCTTGTGATTGTCATGTTTAAGAATATTTCAATGTGTCAGTTAATATTTTCACTCTGGCCAGTCATTGGCTCTGCCTCAAAAATCTAGAATACAAGCAGCTGTAAACTTCTGAGGCAATGTGGTGACCAAGACCATTCCAAACTGCAGATTTATAGCCAATTTGGCCTAATTTCTTAAAAATCTGGAAAACCTAGGTCCCATTTCCATAAAAAAACATGAACATCACCATCGTTTGTTAGACTGGGCCCCATATCAGGGCTGAAAGCTGGCTTATCACACCTTGTGAAAAGATGCCTGCTTCTCTTCCAAGGCTGCAGTGGTGCCAGCATGTAACACATTAGGCGGTGACTCTTAGTCATTTTGTGTGTTTTGCGTGTTTAAATTTCTTGGGTAAATATTTTTGGACTTGTATAACAAACGTGGATGGCAACATTTTATCAGTAGATTTAGTCATCAAAATTGTTCCTGCTCTCATTTCTGCTTTAGTACTGAATCTTTTTGTGCTAAACTGGTGAAAAACAAGATGCACAGCTCAGTGAACACTGAACAGAAATATGAGTTTCAATTTAAAACCCTATTTATACTTCAATTTAGACTATACAGAGCATAAACAAATGTTAATGCAGATTTTACATTTTCCATAAGATTTGGTCTGGTATTGCAAAATATTTCAATGTCACAACTATTTAATTCTCTTCACAGCCTCCATCCAATGAGGGATTCAGACAGATGAGCTGTCATATTTTATCTCTTAGGTAATTAATATTACTGTTCAACCAATAGGCCTATGGGTTTCTGAAGACAACTGATACCAATACATTTATTTGGATTGAAGTGCCCAATAGATATAGAACATTGTGCCAATATTCAATGGGGGGATGGGATGGGGGGCATCTGAAACAACACTAAAACTCTCCAATGAAACCCAGGACAGCAATACTACTACTAATACTAAGACATATTCATGCACATTTGTGTATAATCCATATTAGGATGAATTCAGAACCTTTAAGGACTTTACATAGACAACAGTGTAGTATTGATACTTGTAATCAATGATGTAAACAAATGCCTACTTTTCAAAACTACCATACAAGGCATTGCATAAAAATCCATCTTTCTTTCCACCAGACCAGAAAGTGCAGGTTCTCTGATCAGACCAACAACAGGAACGCAGGCCGTGCCTCTCATGTGACTGTGTCACATGATGAATCATCACCCCATCTGTCACCATACAGTTATCCTCTATTCATACTATGCTACATACTATCGAACCATGCAAAATATTACAAAAGCCATACAGTTACTTTGTGGCGAGCAATGACACTCAAAAGGCGATCGAGCTAAATGCTTTATCTCTCTCAACTAAACATAATCCCAGACAATTTAACACTTGCACGGTTTCTCATTCATTCGGCCGTCACTGAGTCAGCTGACTGTCTGAAGGGCTAATCCACAGGCCCGTAATGTTGACTGTGTCAGACTGTATATCTCTGTCCGCAACCATCACAACAGTATATTTCTTAATATGCTGAATACAATACAATGAGTTAAACTTAAAATGCGCCTGATAAAAACAACAGCTCTAATAAAGGTTATTTGGTAGCTAACCAGTTAACGACGACCCGGGGGCCGACTAGCCACTGTTAGCATTCGCTAGCTTAGTTGGCTTCCTAACGTTAGTTGACAGGAATGACTTGGATGCAAAACTACAGCTAAGACTGTTGTCCGAGCAAATTATACACCGCACTTATTTTGCGGTTGTGCAAAATAAACTGCTACCGTGCTAATTACCATTCTCCCAAGAAAATCTTGCAAGGTTAGCACATTATGCAGTGTTAGCAAGGTATCAAATGCTGCGTTCAATTCCTATGGCAAAAAAACGTCGGAACAAATTCACCTTTCAAATATGTTGGGAATATGTAATTCCCAAAACTCTCAATATTGGATTTCAAATATTTCCTTACAGGTGACATTCAAAATTCAGAGAAATTGATGTCCGTTGCAAAACGCCGAGTTCCCAAGTAGTATTAGCCAACTGAAAGCTGAAATGAACCGTCATTTCTAGTATTTACCACCTGAACGCTGAGGTTAGCTGTATTTTGTAACGGGGAGCTCGTATTTACCATCTTTCCCATATAACTTGAATGTAGCACAGCAACCTTAGCCACAGTAGCTAGCTAGCCATCTCCACTAGCCAGTTAGCTAACGTTACATACTTAGCCTCGGTTGTGAGATGTAGTTTCTTGTCACAGCCTGGGTGTGCGTCCTTGCTGCTGCGGCTAAGCCATTGTGGTCCATCGCCCTGTTTGCCACCAACGTTGCCATTGTCGAATAAATGGAAGAAGCAAACCTGAGAGAGCTAGACGATATGCTTTGCTAACTAACGGTGGTGAATGACAGCGCTGCGCTGGTCATATGACTATGGGGACCGGATGTTTGATTTTAGGAGGAACTGGTGTGTGCGTGTGTGCGTGTGTGTGTGTGTGTGTGTGTGTGTGTGTGTGAGTGAGTGAGTGAGTGACAGAGAGAAGAAAAATAATTTAATCACACACACACACACGCACACACACACACACACACACGTTTGTCTTGTGTAGACCAGTGATTCTCAACCTTTTTCATATCAAGGACCCCTAATTTAGTCCAGATTAGGGCCACAGACCCCCATTTGATCTGATTTTGTCTCTTGGACCCAAATCTGAGAATATTTTTATTGTCAGATTTGATTTTGTCCAGAACTCCATGAATATCTGTATTGTAGGTAGAGAGATAACAGAGAAATTATGATCAAAATAGTAATTCTTCTACATTGTCTAATGGTATTAACTTAAATAAAAAACATCTACTTAAGTAAAAGTAAAAAGTAGCTTATTTAAAGTAATCAGAGTAAAACTTATTGAGTTAGCCTACTTTAAAATATACATTCTTAAGTTACGATCTTTCTCATGCAATGCAAAATGGGATATTACATGTTATCGACTATGTGCATCCTAAAAGTAAGATTCAGAATTTCATGTCATAATCCTGTCATGAAAACTGAAAATATTATTATCCAATAATATTACAACAGATTACTACTGAGGTTTGCTCTAGCTACTAGCTAGCAAGGCTAGCAAACTAGCTAGGCCACAACCAGGCTAACATAAACCAATGATACTGCAGTGCTATAATACTGCGGCTGGCTTTGTTGCTAATGTTTATTAAGCTACTATCATGGATAGATTTGAGTATTTAATATTAACTTAACATTTCCTCTACATGCTTGCACAGGTTTAGTGCAGATGTAATTTACCATTGTCCAGTTTCTGATGCAATGCTTATGGAGAGTCTACAACATTTTGTACTCTGTAATGGATGTGATTAAAAATGTTGCAAAGTATACATCAGTAAAAACACACGTGAGTAAAAGTAAAATTACTGACTTAAAAATACAAAAAAAAAAGTACACACAAATGCTCCTCTATCACTATAGGCTATGTAATTCACTACTTCCACCCTGTAGGCTATAACAATGTGAAAAATTATCATGATAAATTAAATAAGGTGAGGTAACTAAGATAGGATGTCAGTAGTGGAACTGGATCACTGTCGTAATAGTAACTTATTACATTGACATTTGCAGTCGGCCATCTTTTTTCTATCTGTGCAGCAAAGAAACAGGAAAATTAGCTCTAACACAAATCCAGAAACTGAACAGGTGACAAATAGTTACGTAAAAAGGAAATCATTATCCAAATACGATGTTCTGTCAAAGTGAAGTCTTGGATACTCTGAAGACAATTGATTTCTCCTCACTGGCAAGAGCAGCCAAATTTGCCAACTTAAATTGAAGTCATGGAATTTCAAGTCAAGTTTATTTCTATAGCCCTTCATCACAAGCAAGTCTCAAAGGACTTTACAGAGAAGGAGCCTAAATGGATCTAGCTGATCAACAATCAATCAGGACAAAACAATAAAATGGATTACAAGGACAATGACAAAGAAACTGTGTCTGTCCCGAACTAGACGGGAACAATTAGCTTCCTCAATCACAAGAGGAAGTTCCAGAGATAGGGACCTCAGTAGGAGAAAGAATTCAAGTACACAACTCCGCTGTGCTTGTGATAGTGTATATTTCCATTGCATTCTCATAACTCTAACAACTAATCAGAATACACTTTCATATTGGTCTTCAGATGATAGAAATCTATTAGTGAGTGATCTGCTACTGCTTTGTGACTTGTGGCTTGAGCAAGTGCTGGTTACCTCTGCCGAATCCATATATGTGTGTGTGTGTGTGTCTCTCTCTCTGTCTCTCTCTCACACACACACATACACACACACTCACACACACACAAAATGTCCTGGTGAGTGCACTGTTGAGGGACAGGTAAAATGACATGATTGCACACATTTTCCCCTTAAAAACTCTTGGTTGCTGTTTTCTCATTTTTGAAGCTCTGATCCTTTCTCATTTGACGCAGCGTGTTCTGCACAATAGGTTGTAAGCGACTGTTTGAAGATGATTTTGAACCACTGCCCCCTGCACAACCGACACACCGGCAGCCACACATCACATACACACGCGCAAACACACACACACACACACAAAGCTACTCTGATGGTATAAAAAGTACTACAGACTGAAGTGGTAAGCACTGCCGTGGTGAGGCTGACGGCAGCCCCTGGAGAGCTCATTCAAACGTTTCAGGCCGCATGCAAAAAATAGCAAATTAATGCAAGTGAAGGGCTTCTGCCTACGGGAGCACTGCCCTCGTTTTAGAAATATCAGCTTTTTTCCCCTGAGTCTTTTATGATGAGTTCAAAGGGATATGATTTCCCAGAAACACCTCAGAGCCGCCCATCTAGGCAAATAAGAATCATAATATTCATGCTTTCATGGATGCCGTATATCTACTGTTGTTGTTTAACAGGCTCAAACCATGCTCTGATGTACTGTATAGACCAGTGATTCTCAACCTTTTTCATGTCAGGGACCCCTAATTTAGTCCACATTAGAACCACGGACCCCCATTTGATGAGATTTTATCTCGTTTTAAATCTGAGAATATTGCTATTGTTAGATATGATTTTGTGTCCAGAATTCCATGACTATCTGTATTGTAGGCAGAGGATAACAGAGAAGCTATGATCAAAATTGTCATTCTTCTACATTCTCTAATCGTGTTAACTTCTTATAAATTAAATAGTGCTGAATATTAACAATTCTTCAATTTGCTGGGGACCCCCTGGAACATCCTCAAGGACCCCTGGTGGTCCCCGGACCCCACGTTGAGAACCACTGGTATAGACTAATGTCCTAAGTAAGTTAGAGGAACTATGTATCATCCATCACACAATGGCTTAAATGTTGTTGTTTTTGACAAAAGCGAACAGTAGATGACATTGTGTGCTTACTTGCAATGGAACATCCTGGAATTACTGTTCATTATAGTTAACATTTCATTCCGAGGGCCGTCAAGTATGACTTCACAACATCCTCAATATATACAGTACCATTCTGTGCATCAAGGCCAATCATACAGCATACTTAGATGGCCTTCAACTTTACAAGGCAGAAGAAAATCCAGTTTGTCTGGAAGGACATGCCTGGAAGGACTTGTCTGAGGACAATTGCACTTATTATAGAGTATACTGTACTCTTTTGTGTCAGACACTGTCATAAATGCCTTTATTCCCTCCAAGTATTTTACAACTCCTATCTAACTTAATCTATTATCAGGGATAGGAAACTATGTGCCATGGAGGGCAGAGAGTAGGCCTATACAAGTTTTCTTTCCAACCCTAAAGACTACACCAGGTGATTTTACTGATTAGTTCCTCCTCAGTGAAATCACCTGATCTGCGTTTGGAATGGTTGACTCGTTCACTCACTCACTATTCCCTATGCAGTGTTTGTCAAATAGCAATCTCGGAACCCATTGTCTATCGGTCTGATGACGATTAGACGATTAGACTGCATATGAGACGTCATCTCATGCAGTCTAATCGTCTAATCTGAATCAGATATCTGTAGAGATTAGCAGAAATGTCATCTGGACCTAAAACACCTACAAAAAGTATCGATGTTTGTGTATTGTGTGGAGAAACGTTCGACTCTCGCGTCTCAAGTCGCTAATCGGACTGTAAACAATGACCGGCACACAGAAGAGGAAGTCTTGGCCCGGATGTCCGCTGGCTACACCGGAAACCCCAAAATATTGGCCGTCGCCCCCAGAGTCTCATCGTTGTGAGACCGATAGACGATGGGTTCCAAGATTGGTCATATAGTGAACTATATGGGTAATAACCCATATAGTGTATCATTGCTTCAAAAAAATGCACTGGATATTCCTTTAACGCAGCTGGACGTGCCCAGCATCTCATAAACAAACCAGGGACTCATGACAGCTGGTTGAAATGTACTCAAGTATCGATTTTGCGAAGTTTTGGTTTCGCAAACAATAAGCTTGTGAGCTAACGTTAGCTAGCTCACAAGCTAGCGACTAGCACGACTGGGTAAAACACGATCGCATTGCATTGTGGTATACGGGAGAAATTGTAGGGTACATCGTCTGTTCACTACAATTTGCAGTGCATTGTGGGTATTTTATAGTGAACTATATAGTGACTCAAATTAACCGTTGAGAATTCGGACAATACAAAATGACGGACACGCTAGTGCACTATTTCTGTAATAGGGAACAGTTTCTAACAGAGCTCTGATATAGTGTTTGGTTGGAATCTCTCTGCCCTCCATGGTACATGCTTGCCTATCCCTGCTATTACTGTTATGAAAATCAACAATATCAAATAATATCACTGACAATATCAAAGCTTTGAGACCATGGACTGTGGTGGACAAATGGTATAGCCTAAATGGCATTCTACAAAGAGAGAAGAGAAGAGAAGAGAAGAGAAGAGAAGAGAAGAGAAGAGAAGAGAAGAGAAGAGAAGAGAAGAGAAGAGAAGAGAGAATATTTTAAGTCGGAAAGTAAGTCAACTAATTCCAGTTTCTCATCCTTTTAAAGGAATGCACCAAGATTTTGGCAGATTGTCCCATTGGTCAATTTAGCCATTAAGTGATGAGAACATAGACTCCAGAATCATCCATATGTCTCTGGTAGATCATTCGCTCTGGTGCTCCATGTGAAAACTGTCAATCAGGAATCACTTGAATGCCACTGAAATTACCTTTTAGCATCCTGGCGTAGTTTAGCTAGCGGTAATGTTACTATTGCACCAGTAAATTTAAGGCTTTGTTTGATGACCGATAAATGAACTGGTTGTGCATACTCTTCCTCTATGTGAGCATTGTCAAACTCACTCTCAGCATAAAGATAAGCCTAATAGCAGTTTTTCTTAGATATCTCTTTCAAACTGTTAAGCACTCAAAAGTAATCATACGATAAACCTAAAGGAGGACATTTGAACATCTGCAGTATCATTTTGAAAGACTCAAACCTGGACTTTTTACGCCCAACTGAGACATGGCTATATGATAACTGTCTGCTGCTCTGATTGTACCTGGTTATAAATTATACAGGAGGGACAGGTCTGAGGTAAAAGGGTGTGGAGTGTTAATCTATGTAAGGGAATCTATCCAGTGTAATGAAATTCAGTGGTCAAATAGAAATATTCTTGAATGTATTGGTCTTAATGGTGTTAATGTAGCTTTATCATCTCAGATGTCATTTGTTGTTATTGCTGTGTACCCTCCATCCTTGTTTTTTATGAACAGTTTCAAAGGGTTCTTGAAGAAATTGACTTTAGAAAAGAGGTTCTCATAATGGGATATTTTATCATCAACTGGCAAGATAAGTCAGCTGGGAAAACTCTTCATCAAATAACAAATCGGTGAGATCTTTCACAGCTAGAGCAACTAGAACAACCAGTTCCTCCAAAACTCAAACTGATTTAATATTAAGCAATAAGCCTGAAATAATTCTGAAGTTTTTTAACATGGTGACTGGATTGTCTGATCATAACTTGACACTTGTAGCTAGAAAGTTGAGTAAAAAAAGATTTATATTTTCCAGTAACCAGCAATTCAGATCAGAGTAACAAAAAAAGGGGCTACAACTTTGAAAATGCAATACAGCAAACTGACTGGAATTCACTATTATCAGAGCTTAGTGTGGAAGATGACTGCAGGACACTTCATAGTACAATTGGAAATATAATAACTAAATTTACCAGGAAAGTTAAAAGCAAGAACAATAAGAAAAACTGTCTACCATGGCTCAATACAGACCTGCTAAAACTGATGAAAGATTGAGATCTAGCCCTCAAAACAGCCGTAAAGTCCAAATTACAAAATGACAAACAAGAAATAATTTGTTAAAGAAATGAGGAAGGTTAAAGGCAATTTTTTATTAATATCACTGGTGAAGCCAAGGGTAATTCCAAATTGATATGGGAGCAGGTGAAAAGATTTCTGGGAAAAGATGATAAACCAACAGTTAGAACATGAGGTAAATGGATATATATTACAGGATCTTATCGTAATATCAGAGACTTACAACAGATATTTTACTGACTATTACTTACATGGCAAAAATATCCTGGCTGATATCATTAAGCCATCCTTCAGAATAAAAGATATCTCTGAGCCCAATGTTCTGAATATAATTAGTTCACCTAAATTACCTAGAGCCAAAGACGTGTATGGGATGGATATTGCTAAGTTTAAGAAGTTTGGTTAGTCCTTGGTTACCCCTATCACAAAGATTAAACCTATCATATTCTGAAGCAATATTTCCAAGAGCATGGAAGACAACCATAGTTGCATCTATTTTAAAATCAGGTATTCCTAATTACAGACCTATCAGTATTTTGCCTATAATATCTAAAGTGGCAGAGACATGCTAATTTCTTACTTGAACAATATCCCTTTCACACTCCACCCCATGCTGTTTGGTTGTAGAGCCAACCACTCTACAGAGACAGTCAACTGTTTCTTTCTGGAGAAAGTTGAATGATATGTTGGATAAGGGTGGTGTAATTGGAGCTTTATTTCTCGACCTTAGAAAAGGCTTTCGCTAACAACACTAACAACCATAATCACAAGGTTCTTAAGGTTCTTATGGCAAAGTTATCTGCTTTTAATTTCTCCCTGGATGCCCTTAAATGGACAGAATGTTATTTGGCAGATATAATTCAGTGTGTTAGGGTTATGGTTCAGCCACCACTCATCAGCCCTAAACTCCTTCACTGGTGCACCACAAGGTTCTGTACTGGGGCCACTTTTGTTCAATCTTTATACTAAAGACTACCACATGTGTGGCCCAAAGTAAAGATTCAAATGTATGCTAATGATAAACTTATATATGTGCATGGCAATCCAAAGAACAAGCTGCCTATAAACAATGGAACAAGATACCGCTTGGCTGAACCAATGCTGCTTACAATTAAATGGCTCAAAAACAACAAAAACAAAGACAAAAGGTACAATTACAGAATCAGACATCCTGGTATCTGGGGGAAAATTACAGGTCATCCCAGAATTCAATCGAATCAAATATCTTGACACAGTGATCGACTCTATCAAGACCTTAGACAGGTGGTTATCACCACTGTACCATTTTAAGTAGGTATAACCTCTTGAGTTGGGAAAATATATTTCTAATTTATAACATAGTACATGGTATGGCACCCCCCACCCCAGCTTATTGATAACCGAAAATGGTAATTGTTAGTATGTCAGTTAATGAATTGTTAGTATGTACTGTATGTATATTGTTGGTGTGTCTGTCTTGTTATGGCCACTAACCATGTTTTGTAGTTTGTATCCCTTTTTTATTAAGGCCATTCTTTCTGCTTCTCTATTTAATCTTTGGTGCCTGAACAATGCTGTACATAATATCTTGAAGGTTGGTATAAAGTCACATTTATGCATGTAACTATAAGCATGTAATTTAAATACCTTTATTCTAGGTAGCCATTTTTAACCACTGGTCAGCGAATACAGATGAAAATTTGCCATCCTAGACTAACTCTGGAATATCTACAATAAATGTAAATTGATGTCTACCATCCCTATAAAATAACCAATAAACAAATAAATATATAAAAACAACATGCCTTATCTTTCATGGCCAACAAATACACAAAGCGAGCCAGCATACATTTGATTTGATTTGATTTAATTTGATTACATTGTCGTACACCATACTTGTGTCCAGCCAATATAGGCTCACAAGACACTGTTAAACAAAATGATCATAGTATCAAATATCTCATTCAGAATGCAGAATAAATAAGGATTCCTTCCTTCTTTGCCCTGCCTTAGAGATATATTGGGCAGTGTCAAAGTCATGTTTTCAGATATTTGTCTTTGGCCATCTGAAATAAATCACAATGAATTAGCTTATTGCACAACTTAATTCTTAAATCATTAGAGGGCAATAAAACACAAAGTGAATTTCATCTAAGCCGCAGAGTGAACATAGTCGCTCTTCCTCTGGGGAGTTATTGTATTAGTTTCAATAGCAAGGGGTAATGTACCTGATCTTAACTGTGCACATACTGTATGATCTTTTACCTTTTGTTAGATTGTGAGTAACATAATCCTAACCCTTCCCATGAGACTGTATGTCCTAAATTTAGGCTTTGTCCAAACATCTTCAGCCCAACTATCCTTATATTTTGAAAATATTTCATTTTTAACATTCCTTACACTGCATGGTAGTCTGTTTCTGAAAATATAACTTCCAGCCTCCAGTGACCTACCTACATACCTAGCATTTCTTTAGCCCAAGGGAAATTGTGCGAGACATCCCACTTCTTTGTATGCCTGTCTTCAGACATGTGTACCAATCTGTTCCACAACCACATGCCTTATTCCACAGAGCTCCCAGCCCATATCACCATTAATGGCTAGAGTTGGGGTAAGCCTGTATACACCCTGGAAACTATGAATGGCTGTATTCTGGATGACATTACATTGGGTATGGTCTTTAAATCCCCAAATGCCAGAGAGGGTACAGGACAAACAAATGCTTCATATAGTTTGGTGTAAGAGTCATATCCAAGATCTTTACACATCTTTACATATCTTCTTCACAGCTCCTCCAAAAGCCCTACGTGTAGATTCTAATAGAGATTGAACACCTGTCTCATAACTCAAATATTAATTGAAAGTAAAACCTAGATACTTATATATTCTACAATATGATAATTGATCATCTCCAAAGGAAAACTTAAAGAAGCCTCTCACATATCCCCTCAGTCTGAAGTGTAAAATTTGGGTTTTTTCTTGGTTTAGCATCTTTTCTTTCAATATGTTTATACTGCTTCATACTGACTGTTGGCAGAGTGTTACATTAACTGCAGTCACATGACGTTGCCTTGGAAGGCTGTCTCAAATGATTTATTTAGTTAGCATGGAACCTACTATCACTCAACATAATGTATGCTAAAGTGTTATCATGCAGCCTGCTATCATTCAACATAGTAGAGATTTTGGTTTATGTTTTCATCACCTAACAAGTAAGTTGACCAACAGGACGATCTCCCAAAAACGTGGTGTATTCCTTTGGTGTATTCAATAAAAATGGTCTAAAATGGAGATGTAATTTATAACTTTTATAACCTTTCTGATTATATTGAAGTTTACAGAGGTGTACGATGCCCACATTACCACAGACTAATACATGTGTGAGTTCTATTTCAGGATTTGAACTATTTATTGTCCAATATTGATTTACTTTCCATATTTGTGTGCATATACCTGTGGTTTTCACTATAGAACTACAGAACAAAATTTGTTTCACATCACATCAATAATCATAACAAAATCTTCACTATCATAATACATAAGGAAAAAAACATTGACCCATAATTATTAGGTGGGAAATACCAGAGGCAGGTAAACTTAAAATGATTACTGCATCCAAAATGGCAACTTAGGAAAGGCCTGCATGACTGGGTGGGGGCAGCACCCGGTCCTTATATCCCAGCTGCTCCATTTCAGCCCTAATGTGGGCTCCTGTGGGTCATTGGTGGTATGAGACAGCCATAACTCATTGGATTCAGACTGGGCAGAGGAGGGCAGGTGCTCTATCACTGCTGGTACATTGCTTGCCCACTGACAAATTTCAAAACCTCCAGTGACAAGGAAATCTCTCAAGCTGTCCACAAAGGATCAGCCATGTCAACAGAGGAGATACCTTGAAGATTTGGATTTGCAAATCCTATCCTCTTCATCTAGTTGATCTTTGGCATGGCACTGCAAGGAATAAACAGCACAGCAAGGACTACAAGTCGTGCCACAGGGCAAAACTTGCCATAGACACAGGGTTTTTCTTTGTGTCTGACCACATGATTGGGGAAGGGACCAGGACTCCATGTGCCATGGTCAGAGCCTTGGTCTAGCTGGCTTAGCCTGGGGACTGGAGGATGAATCCCCTAATATGTAGAAGGTCACTAAGGCATAGGTCTCAAACTGTTGACCGTTGCCATGAAGCACAACTGGGACCATATTTAAAATGACCTGAGGAGACCTGTTAGGGTAGTCAAGAAGGATAGCTGGGCCTGGTGTGCTGACCATCATGCATGTGCCCTCTATTGTAGGGGTGGTGACATGAAGGATGGTTAAGTGGATTTTTTTTTACAGGGTTTTTTGAGAGTGCAGGCACCATTTATTCTGGTTTATCCATCCTTAGTTAGTCAGGTAATTCTGAGCAGCTGTTGAGAAAGTGTTCTTTCTTATTACAGAAGAGGCAGTATGGAAAGCTTGGTCTTGCCTTTTGGTTTCTTGCTTGCAGAAGTGGAGGTGAGTCTCAAGTTACATTCATTATCCTCATGCTCTTCTGTGAGATATATAGTTGCTTAGTTGGATTTAACCCTGGCAGCCTGCTGAGCCTTATTCTTCACTTTACTCCTATCATGCCCACTGGAATTTCGAGTAGCCCTCTGAGCAATGCACCTAGCATTTGCTTTGGCCTGCAGCCATGTTGACAGATCTTGTAGGGTGTAGGTCTGCTGTATCCCATCACTCAGAATGCCCTCTCTTCAACAAAGGAGTCACAGTAAATTGCAGGTAATTTGCTGAGTAATTTGTCAACATGTGAGTCACATCTCATCGCAACCCCATTCTCCCCTTCTAAGGACATCAGTAGGCCAATCAAAGCTTGCACTGACAATGAGAACACCTCAAAGGCATCTACATCCCCACGTTTTACAGATGGAGCATCAAGGATAAGGATAATCCATAATCTCACTATGGATCAGCTGTTTAAGGCATTCAAACAAGGTCTGATACTTGTCAAAGGCCATCTTTAAGAGGAGAAAATCAAATGTGGCATTGGAATACCATAGGAGGAAGAGACCAGTAGCTCTGTGGTATTTGGATTGGCATTAGACTGTGGAGGAAGTACATGCTGTTGAGATGGGGCTGGGGTGATGTGGCTGGTAGGTAGGACCAATGGGCTGCTGGAAAGGCACTATGCTGCCCTCAACCTGGGTGAAAGAGGGTCCAAGGGCTGGTAAGAAGTCCTAAGTAATGACCATGATGGCTGACAGCAGGAAAAGGCTCTTTATCAGATGCTGAAATATCAAGGAGGAGAACATTTTCCTTCAAAGCAAAAAGCCTAGAGGATGAACATGCAGCTCTGGCTATGTGGAGTAAGAGACTAGAGACCCAATGGCATGGATACAGAGTCTCTCTTGTCTCTCTTCAAACAGTTTTAATGTTCTTGGACTGACTACATGATTAATTAACTTTTGCACTTGAGGATATTGGGGAATCACCAGAGTAGGATGAAGCGCGGCCTGTTTAGCGGCTTCATCTGCACGAGCGTTACCTAGGGAGACAGGATCTGAACCACCAGTGTGAGCTTCACATTTCACAACTGGTAATTGAGATGGCAAAAGGACAGCTTGTAATAGATTGTCAGCCAGAACATGATGTGTTTCCATAACATCCCAAAATCATGAACTATACCAAAAGCATATCTGGAATCTGTTTAGATGGTAGCGGATTTATTAGTAGCTTTTCTTGTAGATCAAGCAGGAGCTGAATTAACCCCAGCTGTAAACAAGGAAAGGAATCCGTAACATTGTAATACTGTGTATGGTACATTGTATGAAAATATATTCTGGCCTAGGGGTCTTGTATATTTTCCGTTTGAAGTCATCTGGAAACAGGCCAAGGACGCGGACAGCGATCCAGTCCTCAGGGAGTGCGGAGGGACTACGGTCCTATGTCCATCTCTAAGCCTACAACTTTCCTTGGTTACATGAGTACTGAATGACTTAATCAACATGGGTACTAATAACAGTAAAGTGTTGGATGAGGGAAAGAAGAAAGAAAAGGAGAAGCGAAATAAGAAAATGTCAAAGAATAAAAATGATAAAGAACAGAGTTCAAAACCCCCTCCAATGTACAGAAAATATGGGGCCTGGACTGCGATAAAACTGCCGCAAGAATGGGAAAAACTGACAGAAGGAAAATTTCCAAAAACGAGAACATGGGACAGAAATATTATGATGGATTTAAAAGACAAATTGGATGAAGCTTCCTTTGACAAAAAGACAAACAGGTGTTATGATGATATGTTTGACTGTTGGTGGAAAGAATCTGATTATCAAACAACTACCCCATCCTCCAAGCAGGATCAACGCACCGCCATAACTGCCGCAACTAACCCAAAAGTAACTAAAAGAGAAGTAAAGAGGTGGCCGGCTAAACTACACATGGCAATGAATGTAGCATCAGAACACATTTAACACGGTTCTGTTGGGGTGCAGGACTGACTGAAAAGGAATTGGATTAAAAAAACCTACAAAAACAGACAATGATGGCTTTTGGTACCTGGGCAGAAAGAGAAATTAACCCTGATGTTAACAAATTTATTAAAAAGGTGATGTCTGCTGGAACGGACAAAACAGCAGAAGTCCTGATAAATTTAACTCGCTATTCCGAGCCACCTAAATCTGCTGGAATGTATCCAAAATGTCCTGTAGTAACGCCACAAGGGCAAATCAATTTCGTAGACGTGGATGATGATATTTTCACATTCGCTGCCACAGTTCAGTCACAACAAAAGCAACAATTGAGAGCAGAGCCGCAACAGCAGCTGCCAGATAATGAACCGGGTGCAGTGGGAGGGAGAGAGGACGAACAGACAGACCTTGATAATGGGGAAGCCACTGCAAACCAGCTCTATGACTTTAAGAAATTAGAAAGTTATTGAGCGCCCAGCACCTGGCACTATCCCAAAACAACCTCAACTAGGCTCGACTGTAGGGCAGCATCGACAAATCCTCATTGGAGATATGACAATGATTAAACCGTGGACAGTGACAGAGATACATACCATGATTAGTGAAATTCCAGATCCACTAACAAGAGCAGAAGATTACATTGCCCATGTAAGTGACATAGCATGGGTATACAACTGTCTTGCGGTTACAAGCTGTCTCAGAATACAAATATTTAGGAGTACACACAGAAGAGTCTGTAATAAAGTTCAGTTTGGCAAATTTCAGGTTTACCAGAAACCTATCAACTGAGGCAGCTAAGATATACGTCCATGCAATGGTTCTCTCCCACATCACCTATTGTCTGATAAGTTGGTCTAATACACACTCTACCGCCTTAAAACCACTGGAATCATTATACAAACAAGCACTTAAAACTTTAGACAAGAAGCCATTCAGTTTCCATCATTGCCATATTCTAAAGAAGTATATTCTGCTCAGCTGGGAAAACCTCATCAAATACAAAAATGTCTGCCTAGTTTATAAGATTATGCATGGTTTAGCTCCTCCTCCTTTATCTGGCTTCATCAACTTCAAATCTACCTCAAACAGAGCTACTAGAGGTGCAGCTAGGGGGGACTGCACCATCCCACTCAGAAAAACTGCTTTTAGCCAGGCCGTCTTTACCTTCAGAGCATCACATCAATGGAATTCAGTACCACGATCAATTAGAGAGTCCCCATCCTATTATTCATTCAAGTGTAACGTTAAGAAATGGCTTATTGAGAACCAACACTGATGCTGTTTTTTATCCACCTTTAACATGACTGTACTCATACTGTACCTGTATCATCTACTATTGGATTTCTCATGTTGTGTAACTGTATTGTATATGCTTTCTATCACAATGATGCTTTTAACTATTGTATGTTATATTAATCTAGGATGCCTAACAACATCAGGCAAAGGGACTGCCGATGAAAACTAGCCTTTGGCTAACTCGGGTACTTACATTTGTTTGAATGTTGATTAATGTACATTGTCCCTTTTCAAAAAAAATAATTGAAATTGATATATTGCAATTGTTATTGCGCACTTACAAGAGGCACTGGCAAAGAGTAAAAAACTATTTTGGTTTAACGCCATCAAGCAAGTGGAACACAGATGGTTTGCTGTCCATGAAAGAGTGGCTCGAGACCACATTTATGGAGGCCGTTAAAAGAGAAGCTCGTGCTCATAGTGATTTTACACAAGTTTGCTCATGTACGCAGAGAAAAGGTGAAACGATAACAGAATTTGCCGATAGGTTCAAACTGGTGTGGGAAAATAATTCAGGAATGACACTTGAGTCGACTGCTGAGACACAGTTGGCATACAACTGCTTCTTTGCAGGCATGGATCCCAAAAACAACCAGTTTATATAAAATCACAAATCATGACTGGCAAACCAAATCCTGGGCTCAAACAATGGCTGCATTACTACTATGAAAAGAGCAATGCCTGTGAGAAAAAACAGGGGAGTCCACAAATAAGGAAGTAGGCCTTTTAATGCAACAAAGGTGAGATAATAGGCAGAAACATATAACTTTAAGCAAAAACAATGGCCACGGCCTCAAAACCAACAAAAGTACCAAGGTAAGCCGCAGCAACAACAATACCAACCGAATCCCCAATGTGATATAAACATCGAACAAAAAGTTCGGAAATTTGTGTTTGGTAGATTATTTCTCTGTTGTAACAATGCTTCTTGGCAATACATTTTATACCGTTGGGAAGCCTGTTTATTTCCCTTTTAAATGGTGCCTCATTTGTAAGGAACATGCATTTGTGGGATGAGCAGCACTGCTGAGTATGTGGGTTGCGCTCATGTAAAATTTGCCAAATCTTCTCTGCCAATGCCAAACAGCTTATTCTGCTGTTGCTATTGACTCTTGTTTGGTGTTGTTTGGTGGATTGGATGATTGAAGTCTATCAGTAACAAGGAAGAAACAAGACATATTGGCAATTTTACAATTTATTCATTTAACAAACAGTCAGGAGCCTCAGTAGCGTGTGGAAGAACCATACACAGCCACAACAGCCTGGCACCTCCTCCTCATGCTGGTCACCAGCCTGGTCACACACTGCTGTGGGATGGCATTCCACTCCTCAACCAGGATTTGTCGCAAGTCAGCCGACGTGGTTGTGTCGGTCACTCTAGCACGAACAGCACGCCCAAGCTGATCCCATAAGTGTTCAATTGGGTTGAGGTCAGGACTGTTGGCAGGCCATTCCATTCTCTCTACTCCCAAATTCTGGAGGTAGTCTCTGATAAACCCCGCTCTGTGGGGGCGAGCGTTGTCATCTTGGAGGATGGAGTTCGGTCCCAGACTGTGGAGATATGGGATTGCCACCGGTTGCGGAATCTCATCTCGATATCTCTCTGCATTGAGATCGCCTCCAATGATGACAAGCCTCGTTTTTCCAGTGATGGAGATGCCGCCCCACACCATCACACCGCCTCCACCAAAAGGTGTTACTCTATCGGTGCAGCGATCAGCATAGCGTTCTCCCCGTCTTCTCCACACTTTGACCCTACGATCCAACTTCCGTAGGCAGAATCTGGACTCATCGCTGAACATAACGTTCCTCCACATGTTCAGGTTCCAGTGCAGGTGCCAATCAGGTACCTGATTGTCAGCACCTGGGGGTACCGGAAGCTCAAAACAAGAGTCAATAGCAACAGCAGAATAAGCTGTTTGGCATTGGCAGAGAAGATTTGGCAAATTTCTCATGAGCGCAACCCACATACTCAGCTGTGCTGCTCATCCCACAAATGCATGTTCCTTACAAATGGGGCACCATTTAAAAGGGAAATAAACAGGCTTTCCAACGGTATAAAATGTATTGCCAAGAAGCATTGTTACAACAGAGAAATAATCTACCAAACACAAATTTCCGAACTTTTTGTTCTATGTTTATATGTGCGAGACAAAACAAATGATAAATGTAACTATTGTGGGCAGTTGGGTCATTGGGCTAATGAATGTCATGTCCGAACTGCTGGCCTGCCACTTCTCCATATGTTTCTCCAAAACCTTCTGCTCCCCCAGCGCAGCAGGGAAATAAAGGAGACGGACTGAAGAACCAGTGTGTGCTTGCAAAACTGTCAACATGTCCGGAGGACAACCCAAACTTGGCCTTGGAGGTGAGTGGAAAGAATGTTCAATATTTAGTGGATTCAGGAGCACCAATGTCAGCAGTGGATAAGGATAAAGTTTGCTCCCCTTCATCTGCCAGTGTGCAGACTGTAGGGATATCAGGGATTCCATTGAATGAGAGTTTGTAAAATAACACTTCTATTCAGGGCCTGCAGAGGGCCATAGATGATGAGGTAGGGATTTGTTATGCAAATTTGCATGCTACCATGTTCTTTTCGCCAGAAGGCGTCAGCTTGTTAATACCAGAAAAGAGAAGTTATCAGTGCCCCAAACTAATGGCTTCTATTCAAGTTGCAACAACTTTATATAATTGGTCGATAACAGCAGGTTTATTTTTGGATGTGAGTCTGTTTTCTCTTGCAACTATCCAGGCTATATCCAAACTCAACCAAGCACTAGGCCCAGATTTGTTACAATATTGCCCGCAAATGGTAGAACCTATGTGTCCCTACAAACTGATTTACAGCTAACAGGCAAAATCTATTTTGGTCCTGAGGGGTGTGCAGCAGAAGTTCACTTAACTACTGAACAATGGGCACTTTATGTTGTGACTAACTCTGTAGCTCATATCACATTAGCGGTGGCTTTAGGCCATGAACCGTGTGAATTGGGCATAATGGATAAACGTATGCAGAACATTGCAATTTCCACATCAGCTAACTTACCCCAAGGGAAATTAGTTATTTTGACAGATGGAAGTTGTTTCTTATCAGTTACACCACACACCGTGTCAGTAACATTTGAAAAGCAGACACCAGCTCCTCAACCTTGCTATACTCCTCCATTGGTCTTATCTACTGTGCCTGCCACACTTTGGTCTAAACATGCTAATCAAACGGGCTTTGTTAACTCTGCACCACCACATAGAGTTACTTTAAAACCAGATGCAGAATTGCCTTGTATGCGACAGTACAATATTCCACCTCAGGCATTAGAAGGTATAAGGCCAGTAATTAAATCTTTGTTACAACAGAATGTCATAGTACCAACTTCTAGCACTGTTAACACATCTATAATGCCAATTCCAAAGCCTTATAGACCAGATTCATGAAGGTTTGTTCAAGACCTGAGAGAGATAAATGCATATGTGTTGTTCCCACAGCTCCCATAGTCCCAGATGTCTCGTCAATTTTGACAAGTATTCCTGCAAACAGCACCTACTACACAGTTGTTGACTTGTGTTCCGCCTTCTTTTCAATTCCATTACATCCAGATTCACAATATATATTTGCATTTACTTATGATGGTCAGCAGTACACCTGGACCAGGTTACCACAGGGCTACACAGAGAGTCCTACTGTGTATGCAGCAGCATACACTGATACAGTACGCTGATGAGCTGTTGATAGCCTCTCCATCTCACTCAGCCTGCACGACAGACTATTGTGCTTTTGACCACACTGACTGAGAAAGGACATGTTGCCTCATTGAATAAACTCCAGTTTTGTCTTCCCAAGGTTGACTATTTGGGCCATGTTCTCTGTACTGGACAGCGGCTACTCTCTCCATCCAGAGTTGCTGCACTCTCTTCCCTGAAGAAACCTTGCACAGAGAAAGAACTGAATTCTTTTCTCAGCATGTGTAACTATTGCAGGCAGTGGATCTTCTATTATCGCTCCATGGATGCTGTGCTGAGCCCAGCAGCGGCTGACCGCACAGCTCCCAATGTCGTGGAATGGACATCCGACATGGATGCTGCCTTTGGCCCTAAAGACTGCACTGCACGCTGCTCCAGGTTTGGGCATCCCTGACAACACATTGCCTTTTCACCTCTTTGTGGCTGAGAGGGAGGGTTTTGCAGCTGCTATCCTGGCACAACAACATGGTAATGGCAAACGCCCAATTGCATACTATTCAGCTCAACTCCCTGCTGTGGTTCGTGGTCATCCTGGTTGTCTAAGGTCTATTGCTGCCACTGCATTAATGATTGAGAAAAGCACTACCATTGAGCTAGATTCGAAATGCACTGTCTAAGTACCTCATGCAGTACAAATTCTCCTCCAGAAGGCGGCTACACAACACTTTACTGTTGCACAATATGAAGCTGCTATTTTAGGTCATGCTAATGTCACTGTTGTTAGATCGCCAGCTGTTAATCCAGCTACCCTTCTACCTCCATCACACTGTAGTGACAATGATACTATACCTCATGATTGTGAACAGATTGTTGAGTCTGCTACAACACTGCGTCCAGATTTCCAACAAACACCATTGATTAAACCTGATTTCATTCTCTATACAGATGGTAGTTCATCATGCCTTTCTGATACAGACTACAGAGCAGGCTATGCGGTAGCAACACATTTTGATGTGCTAGAATCTGCAGCACAGCATCTGCTCAAATGGCTGAAGTATTTGCACTAACTAGGGCATGTATTTTAGCTACTAATATATCCGCTACCATCTACACAGATTGATATGCTTTTGGTATAGTTCATGATTTTGGGATGTTATGGAAACACCGCGGTTTCATCACCTCATCAGGTGGTCCATTAAAACATCATGTTCTGGTTGACAATCTATTACAAGCTGTCCTTTTGCCATCTCAATTACCAGTTGTGAAATGTGACGCTCACACTGGTGGTTCAGATCCTGTCTCCCTACGTAACGCTCGTGCAGATGAAGCCACTAAACAGGCCGCGCTTCATCCTACTCTGGTGGTTCCCCAATATCCTCGAGTGCAACCTACGCTTCTGCCAGCACCGTCCCTTAATGATGTCATTGCGGCGCAGTCCAATGCTGATGATGTGGAACAGGCTGTTTGGCGTAAGAAAGGTTGCTACCCCTCAGAGTCTGGCCTGTGGCTCCACCCTGACGGTCGTGTAATTTTCCCATGTTCTCTCCTACCTGCTTTAGTCCATTTAACCCACGGCCCTTCGCATGTAGGATCGGGGGGGATGAATCATGTAATTCAGAAACAGTGGTTCGCCCCTGGAGTGACCATACTGACTGCAGATTTTTGTGCTAGATGTATGACATGTCAACAGCACAATGCAGGGCAACCAAAAGCAGTAACAAAACAGAGCTGCTTACCAGTACCGTCAGGGCCATTTGTAAATATGCAAATAGACTATGTAAATATGCCTAGTGCACAGGGATATAAATATATCCTTGTGTGTGTTGATATGTTCTCCAGATGGATAGAGGCAATGCCCTCTAGAAAATGTGATGCCAAGTCAGTAGTCAAGCTACTAGTACAACAAATCATTCCTAGGTTTGGCATCCCAAAATCCTTGAACAGTGATAGAGGAGCTCACTTCATTCGTACTGTTATTAAACAGTTGTGTAAAGTCCTAGGAATAAACTGGCAATTACATATGCCATACCATCCTGAGGCTTCAGGATTGGTAGAACACATGAACGGTGCGTTGAAACAGAGACTTGGTAAATTAACAGCTGAGGCAGGGATCAAATGGCCAGATGCTCGACCTCTTGTACTAATGTCTCTCAGATCTTCTCCCAACAGAACAACGGGATTGTCTCCTCATGAGATACTCATGGGGTGACCAATGTCAACAGGGTACTCACCTCCTCTTACACCACAGCAGGTGACTCTGCAATGGACAGATGAAGCGACCCTGCGGTATATGTCTGCACTAACTGCTCATTTGAAAAAAATCTAATTCACAGGTGGCTGCAGCATTCCCAACAGACGCGGAGGGGCCCAAATGTCCTTTCCAGGCAGGAGAATATGTTTGGATAAAATCAGTTGGCAAGTTTTCTTGTTTGTCTCCTCAGTGGAAAGGTCCCTTCCAGGTGTTGCTGACCAGTGATATGGCGGTAAAGGTAGCAGGCAAGCCAACATGGATTCATGGCTCCGACTGCAAAAGATATCTAAACCCAGAGGTGACAGCGAAACAAACATCGATACTTTTTGTAGGTGTTTTAGGTCCAGACGACATTTCAGCTAATCTCTATAAACAGATATCTGCATATGCGACGTCGTCTCTCAACTCCAACTCACGTCTCAAGTTGCTAATCGGACTGTAAACAATGACCGGCGTATGGAAGAGGAAGTCTTGGCCCGGATGTCTGCTGGCTACACCGGAAACCCCGAAATATTGGCCGTCGCCCCCAGAGTCTAATCATCGTCAGACCGATAGACAATGGGTTCTGAGATTGATGAGAAGGTCACATGAGCAGGGAAACAGTAGGGTAATATGCAGTGCTCATGTGCTTGTGGGAAGATCTGACATCCGGGATTACCAAGTTGCATTCACGTGTTATTTTGGCAGAAAATCAAGCCTGCGCGACTAATTATACCAAGCTAATTTAATGAACTTTATTTAAACAATGAAGTAATGATGGATAGATTGGCTAACTACAAACATGTAATAAAGGTGCATGTGTATAGATGTATTCTTACCATTGACTAACACTAAACCAAACATGTTGAGAAAGTTAACCAATGGGTTTGGCCCATTGGTCACCTTACCCATTATCTGATGATTCTCTGTCTTTGAACAGCAGTGTTCAGGCCAGAAACCTTGGGGTGATTATGGATGCTGATCTGACATTCCAAGGTCACATTAACAGCATCACCAGAACAGCTTTCTATCACCTAAAGAGTATCTTAAAAGTCAGATATTTTCTCTTACAGTCAGACTCAGAAAATTTTTATTTTAATGCTCTTTTCTCCGGCTTTTCAAAAAAAAAATCTGGCAGACAGCTACAACTTATTCAGAAAGCAGCAGCCTGAGTGCTGACTGGGAAAAGGAAATCCGATCACATCACACCTGCACTCAGATCGCTGCACTGGCTTCCACTGACCTTTAGAATTGATTTTAAGATTTTAATAATGGTTTACAAAGCCCTAAATGGCCTGGTGCCAAAATACATCTCAGACATGCTTACTACATATGAGCCCAATAGACCTCCCAGGTCATCTGGCGCTGGCCTTCTGGTTATACCGAGAGTAAGATCAAGAGTTGGAGACCCTGCCAGATTACATGTGCCCCCACTCTAAAGTTGTTCAAAGCTGGCCTTACAACACATCTTTTCAGTCTATCTTTTGACTGAAGGAATTGTTCACCCAAAAATGAACATTCTGTCATTATCTACCCCAACGCCAGCTCAAACACAGGTGAAGTTTGTTTGCCCACATCACACACAGGGAGGTTGCCAGCACAACTATGTAGCAGCCTTCTCCAAAACAACTGAAGTTAGTAGGGACCTGTTCTTTAGAGTTCCAAAAAAAAAAGACCATAAAATGACTCCATACAGCTCGTGCAGCATAATCAAAGTCTTCTGAAACCGAACGATCGCACCGTGAGTGGATAAGACCTATACTTACACCATTATTAAGCACAAATCTTCACTATAACTTTTGTTGTTTTTGAGAACGTTCACGCTTGTGCACCCATTACCTCGTATGTTCACGTTCTGCTCCATGAGAACGTACGACCTTCCATATTTCCGTGTTTACACTTCTACTCATAGGTTGATGTCACACAAACTGAAAGAGCTCTGCTCCAAGTGATTTATAACGCTTACCGCTTATTCTCATCAATTGGCCAAAGGGGGGTGTGTCTTCTCATTTAAAGGTATATAACTTCCAAACGGATTCACGTAACACCATCAAACTTTGTGTGCCTATCAGCAGACAGAAAAAGAGGCAAACTCTCCATTATTAGCCCAATCCAACAACATGGGGGCACTGGAGAGCTCATTTCCGGTTAAGACATAAACGCCCTGCCAATTTTTCCAAAACGTGGTACAGTGGTAGATGGGGCAGCCGTAATGGTCACTGAACAAATATAGTGTTAACAGGCCATGTGGTGGTGCAATAATGGGCTAAAATGCTTAAAAGTGGCTAGAATTTGAACAGGCATTTCTCATGTTCCATTTCAGGTAGAATGAAAATGTGTGCATCTTCTGATGTGAAACAAGTCGGGCATGGAAGAAATTATTAACTTTAGGTTTAAATCCTACATGTGTAAAATTTTGGAACATGGCATATGTTGCCAATTGCATAGCATTGGCAGAGGTATGTGCTCTACTGAGTGCCATCAAATTTTTTCCTGTTTGCCTGGATATATACACTTGTCATGTATGTATGTATGCTTATATGGAATCAGAGCATAGGCATAAACAGTTTATGTGCTCGTTTAGGGCCACACACGTCTGTGCTTCATCATGGGGCCTCATAATTCAAGGATTTGAATCCTCTGAGTGTATAGATCTACTGTTGCAGTGAAATCATACAGGAAAGAAAGGTCTCCAGTTATCAATAAATTCAATACGGAATGTAATAATGAACAGGCATATAAAGTAGGCTATAATATTGTTGTTGAATGACACTTATGAAACTGGATTACATTTAGCTTACCCAGGTTTGAGCTCTATACACACACACATCCGTGCTCACAGGCTTACAATTAACTAGCTAACCTTGCATGATATATATTTTTTTGTCTTAATACATTACACTGTTCTGCACAAGACAGTTGTCAACAATTGTATCCCTCTGAGTACGCTTGGAATATTTTTCAGACTATAACAAGTTTTTGAATGCCTAATAAAAAGTCTATTCCAGGGTTTCATTACTGAGATCACCTGGTTAGACCCTTTCACACCACCAGTTCTACCTTTTATCCAGCTCATTGCTTTGATATGAAATGGGCTGTACAGTTTCATTCCATATGTGATGACTGCTGTAAGCAAGGAAATTTGTTTATCAGCTGCGCATGTGTAATGTTTAGTGTTATAGGGCCACAAATTTCTTGTTTAGGGCCACCAAAACCCTGGGGCCGGCCCTGTATGGAATAAAACTTTG